>NW_022630996.1:38594802-38722902 GCF_010015895.1 Lontra canadensis | reverse complement strand
AGAGTATTTGTTGAAGTATGGTGTGAGAAGTCCAAAGGTAATAACTAATTAAAAATTCTGTGAATGGGGGGCACCTGGGTGGCTCAGTGGGTTAAAGCCTCTGCCTTCAGCTCAGGTCATGATCTCAGGGTCCTGGGATCGAGTCCCACATCGGGCGCTCTGCTCAGCAGGGAGCCTGCTTCCCTTCCTCTCTCACTCTGCCTGCCTCTCTGTCTACTTGTGATCTGTCTGTCAAATAAATAAAAATCTTTAAAAAAAAAAAAAATTCTGTGAATGGTATTTATCCAGATCATTCCTCTTCTGTTTTTTTAAAGATGATTTAAAATTGACCATAACTCCCAAGTGACATAATTCTGTAAATATTAAATTCTCTATTATAATGACTTACTATATGTTTATATCTTTATAAATTGCTATATGATGTGTTCTTCATGGAATATAGAAGTATGTAATAGAAGATTTAATTCTTAACATTTAAAATTTACCATTGAAGGGCCTCCTGGCTGGCTCAGTAGGTAGAGCATGACTTTTTTTTTTTTTTTTTTTTAAGATTTTTTTTTTTTTTTTTAATTTGACAGAGAGAGTGTCTGGTGGTGGAGGCAGAGGGAGAAGCAGACTCCCCGTGGAGCAGGGAGACCGATGTGGGGCTCTGTCCCAGGACCCTGGGATCATGACCTGGGCCGAAAGCAGACTTGTAACCGACTGAGCCACCCAGGCACCCTAGAGTGAGATCCTTGATCTTGGGGTTGTGAGTTCAAACCCCACGTTGGGCATAAGGCTTATTTAAAATTTCTTATTCTTGGGGCACCTGGGTGGCTCAGTGGGTTAAGGCCTCTGCCTTCGGCTCAGGTCATGATCTCAGGGTCCTGGGATCGAGCCCCGCATCGGGCTCTCTGCTCATCGGGGAGCCTGCTTCTCCTCTCTCTCTGCCTGCCTTCTGCCTGCTTGTGATCCCTGTCTGCCAAATAAATAAAATCTTTTAAAAAAAAGAAAAATTCTTATTCTTACAGAGCTTATTTAAAATTTAAATAGAGATCATTTAAAATCATTGAAGTGATTTCTTAGAAACATTAATTTTTTTGGCCTAAAACTCTCAGAAATACATAGTTTCAATAAATATCAATGAAGCCTTATTTATAGAACTCTTAGTTATATACGTATATTTATTAATTCTATCTTAATATCCCAGCATGAATGTTAACTTGTGTGATATTACTAGTTCACATCTGTAGATATTTTATAACTTATAAAAGCATAGTTAGATACTCTGTATTATCAGGTAACACTTTGCAATACACAGAGAACCTAATTTTCATTTTATAAATGAGAAAACTAAGCCTCTGAGATGTTAAGGAATTTGGCTTTTAGCTATATAAATCATGAATCTGAATCACATCAGTGTTTCTTCCAGCCCCCTATTTCACCATGTGTATTAGTCCTATGGATGTTGTAATAGAGTACAGGGCAAATGTAGTATAGTTATGGAGGTCAGAGGTACAAAGATGGGTCTCAAGGGGCTGATATCAAGGTGTTTATAGGCTGCTTCTGGAGGTTCTGAGGGAGTACCTGTTTCCATGTCTATTTCTAGCATCCAGAGACCAACCACATCGCTTCCTCTGTGTTCACAGGGAGGGGCAACATTGGCCCAAGTTTTCTCACACTGACTTCTCTTTGGTTTTAACTCTTCTGCCTCACTTCCACATTTTAAGGACCCTTATGATTGAGTTGGGCCTACCCAGGTAATCTAGGATAATCTCTCTATTTTAAGATCCGTGACTAGCAACCTTAATTCGACTTCGCCTTGTAACCTAACGTGGTTCCAGGGAATAGGCTGTAGACCTATTTGTAGGGCCATTATTCTGCCCACCACACCATGAAAACTCTTCAGTATCCTCATTGCTTAAGGAAAATGAAGTATTTTTGCTTTCATAATGAGTCATCATTATGAGAGGAAAAAAACGATATGAAACTGGAAAAAAATAGAGGAAATGTTCTGTATTGGCTGTTGTATCTAAAAGAAAGGAGTTCTTTTTCCGGGGTCCCTGGTTGGCTCAGTCTGTAGAACATGGGACTCCTGATATCAGAGCCATGAGTTCAAGCCCCACATTGGGGGGGTAGAGTTTACTTAAAAAAAAAAAAAAAAATTCTTTTTCTAGAAAGACAGTTAAATGAGTGCTTCACAAATATGAAACAATATAAATGAATTGGTAGAATTGGAAAAAAAGTAAAAGGAAAAAAATGCAGTGATAACCTTATATAGTCTCTTAAATTTAATTCAGAGTTGTCATTTTTATTCATATTAAATACTAAAGTCTAGTTCTGGAAGGATGTTCTTACAGTCTTTTGGTCATTGAGTTCATAGGATAAACTTCAGGTAGTCTGTAAAGCTTTTGAAATGATACATGAAGTTTTGTGGTTAATGTAAAATGTTTGGAGGAATAATTCATGTTTTTTATCAGATTCTCAAGAATTAAATTAACAACCATTGGTCTACAAATTTTTTTTCATGTCCAGTTTAATTTTTTTTTTTTTTTTGCTAAAGTTCTTTGATATTTTTGTGTAGTTCTTGTATTTGAGATTTAACGTGTAAAACAAAGTATTAAGCTTCTGCCACATGCTAGGTGCTGTTCAGTAGTGAATGTAACAGACACGGATCCTGTTTTCATGAAGCAGGGTGACTGTCACATTCTTTTCTAATTTTTTTTTATTTTAATTTTTTTTTCCTGAGCCTTCTCTGATTTTCTTATCGAGAACTGACCGCTTTGTGGAAAGGAAGTAACTACTTTATTCCCTTTTAAAAAATTTAGGATTAATTTGCATACATTGGAATGCACGGATCCTAAGTGTACAGTTTAAAGAGTTTTGACAAATACATTTGACAATACACTGTGTAATATAACTATCAAAATAGAGAACATTTTCTTTATGTTCTCTTATGCTCCTTAACAATCATTCCCACCCTACTTCCAAGAAGCTGCTTAGTATTACCTGTTTATATTATCATTAGTTTTGCCCTTTCTTGAACTTCATATAAATGGAGTCCTACAACATGTACCCTTTCGTGTTTGGGGTAATTGTAAAGTAAGTTAGAAATGAGAGACACCGGAAGGATTAATGAAATTTTTTCTTGCTGCTCCCATTTCTCTGCTCTGTCCCTTCATGCCATTTCGTCCGGGATTACTGTATGACACTATAATATGCACACTGAAACGAAGAATATACAGTGTTAATGATAGATAACATGGTAGAAGGTGTGATTGTGTGAATATCTTAGATACAAGATAAACTTTTTAATTTAAAAGCTAATGCTAAAAGTTATTCCTACTTTGTTCTTTAATTTTAAATTATCTAGGAAAGTTTTTAGATGATACTTAATGTTTTAGGTAGTATTCACTATAGCAAAGTGGGATATAGTGGTTGATTTATTTGCCAATTGCCAATTACCAGGAGAAGGACAAAATTCAAAGAACTTTATTTTTAGGATCAATATTTCCAAGTACGAGGGAAATTTTACATGTCCGTGGAATATAGATAAGTGGTTGAACAAAAACTCAAGAGTTGGTACTTTATTATGTTTTTGGTTGAGTCTAAATCTTTTTAAAAATTAAGTAGGCAAATGGCCAGTCATAACTTTGTTTTTGCCTGTAACATGTTTTTGTTTTCATGCAAGTCTAAGAAGTATAAATGAGTCAGGAGTCATACTAAGTTCTGTGTACAATTTACCTGTACTCCCAAAATAACAGCTGGGCCTGAAAGAAATTCTAGCCTTTATGCAAGAGGAATTAGAAAAGGGAGTTAAGGCTCTTAGGACAGTGAGACAGACTATACCAAGTTTCTGAAACCAAGATTAACCAAAGCTGATACAGGTGAGGAGAAGGATCTGTTCTCTGTTCTAGCCTTTTGTATTGAGATGCATGGATTCAGAAAGGTGTTAAGAATGGCAAAACCTCAGCTGGGAGTCCTTTAGTACTTATAAGAAGGAGTTTATATATATATATTTAAAATATAACACTGTAAATTTGTGTACAGAGTGATAATTTGATACACATGTATTACAAATTGATTAGCAAAATAAAGTTGACATTTTCATCACACTTTTTTTTTTTTTAGTGGAGAGAACCCCCCCCCCCCCAAGATTTTATTTGTTTATTTGACAGACATTACAAGTAGGCAGAGAGGCAGGCAGAGAGAGGAGGGGGAGCAGACTCCCTGCTGAGCAGAGAGCCTGAGAGCCTGATGTGGGGCTCAATCCCAAGACCCTGAGATCATGACCTGAGCCGAAGGCAGAGGCTTTAACCCACTGAGCCACCCAGGCGCCCCGAGAACTTTTTTTAAAAAGATTATATTTGCCTCAGAGAGAGAGGGGGAGTGACAGGCAGAGGGAGCCCAGTGTGGGACTGGATCCCAGGACCCCCCGGTATCATGGATCTGAGCTGAAGGCAGACACTTAACCTCCCGAGCCACCCAGACGTTTCAAGAGAACATTTTGGATGTACTGTCTTCGCAAATTTCAAGTCTGTGATACAGGACTATTAACAGTAGCCACCAAGGTGTACATTAATTCCCTAAAACATACCTTGACTAGCATCTCATTTCCTTTACCACACAGTCCTGGGAGTCCATTCTTTCTGTTTTTGAGGTTGGCTCATTTATTTATTTATTTTAAAAATTATTTATTTATTTGACAGAGAGAGAGATCACAAGGAGGCAGAGAGGCAGGCAGAGAGAGGAGGAAGCAGGCTCCCTGCTGAGCAGAGAGCCCTATGTGGGCCTCCATCCCAGGACCTTGGGATCACGACCTGAGCTGAAGGCAGAGGCTTTAACCCACTGAGCCACCCAGGCGCCCCGGCTCATTTATTTATTTAAGTATAATTAACATCTGGTGTTGTACTAGTTTCAGGTGTATCCCATAATGATTCAGCAGTTCTGTACATTATCAGTGCTCACCGTGATGAATATAGTCACCATCTGTTACTGTACAATACCATTACAGTATTGTTGACTATATACCCTGTGTTGTACTTTTCATCCCCGTGACTTTTTTTTTTTATTAAGTAAATTCTGCCCCTGATGTGGGACTCAAATTCATGACCCTGACATCACTTGAGTCACATGTTCTACAGATGGAGCCAACCAGGCACCTCACCACGACTTTATAACTGGAAGTTGGTACCTTTTAATCCCCTTATATATTTCACCCATCCCCCTATCCACCTTCCCTTTGGCAGCCACCAACTCTCTGCATTTGAAAGTCTGGTTCATTTGTGTTTTTAGATTCCACATATAAATGAAATCATATGGTGTTTGCCTTTTCCACCTGATTTAGCATTATACCCAAGTCTGTCCATGTTGCAAATGGCAAACTCTCCTTTTATATGGCTGAGTAATATTCCGTGTGTGTGTACACACATATACATATGTATGTGTATGCACCACTTTGAGGAAGAGTGGTTTTAAAAAGCTAGTAAAAATTGCTTTTGGAACACAGCTGCATTTGCTTTTGATATATTAAATATTTTGGAAGACTCATGGGTAATAGAAGAAATTCTACTTAGAAGTCAAAAGTAGCTTAATGTTTCATGGACTTAGTTTCCAAGATAAACTATACAATAATAAGGATTTTAAATTTTTTTAAAAAGTCTATGTTTTTGATCTGAATATACTAGTACAGGCAAATTCCATTATTACAGATTCCAAAAAGGTAATTAAAATGACTGTAAAGAACAAATGATTAGGTCAGCTGCCTAGAGAGAGTGTCCTTTTGTAGGATAATCCACTAAAGGGAGTCATAATGGTACTTGCAGAAAGGTACCTGCTGTTGCTTGTTCAGAGAAGAAAGTCTTTTCACTTTTTTCAGAGGTGGTGGTGAATTTGAGCTCTCAGCATCATTTCCTTGGTGTTCTGAAAGCCATTTTCCTCTAAGAGTCAGGAGCTATAGAGGAATTTGGGAAATTTGACAAGCATTCTCCACAAAAAGTTGAGATCTGTTGGGTACCAAATTAACTACCATCCCATTGACATTCTTCTTTGCTTTTGCTTTTTATGTACATACTTAATGTCTTAAAACATTTTAAAAAGTGTTATATATATAGCAGGGACTAGAGAAGAATATTTCTTATATATGACAATGTGATAGTGGACTTCATAAGCAAAGACCGCACAACAAAGCCTAGACATTCTTCTGTGTTTTAACAGACTTTAAAATGGAGTGTGGTGGAAACTTGTTTTCTTACCATCATATATAGTCTGATTTTTTTCTTTGTTGTTTTACTTACTTGGTCATTAAATAATGCCTGAGCAGTGGGCTAGGTAGACTTTCTGGTACTGGGAATGCAAAGTTGAAAAACAATTTTGTCCCAAGAAGCACAGAGTCTAGTGGGAGATAGCTTGGAACCAAACAATTATAAAAGTGACAGGGGATTTGTTTTCGTGATTTTGTTACCAAATGAGTGTATATATATGTAATGAAGAAAAAAAATCAGGAGATATTTATCCATTTACTAAAAGTTGGCTATCTCTGGCAAGTACGAATACTGCTTTCTTTTTTCTTGTGTATTGCCGTGTATGTACAGTAATACACAGGTAATTTCTGTAAACAGGAACTGGTAGTGATGTCATCATCATGGCTACAATTACAATTCCTGTGCTGCCATTACTCATAATTCCAGAGCTCATATTCACACTCAAGTCTGTCTGACTCTTTTGAGTATATGCCATTAGCCCCCTGGCCCCGGGAAGCAAAACCAACTTTGGACATCATGGGCAGTTTAATCCTATTGAACACTGCTCTCCTAAGATTCTGCTGGAAGGGAGAGTTTGTAGACAGGCAAGTTTGTAATGTATTAAGGTTCTGTAGTAAAGAAATCTAGAGTAACTCATTTTAATTCGTCATTTCCCAAATTAATTTCATAGTAACCTCTTCTTTGTTTTTTGCTCCCTCCCTCCGTAATCCTTTTTTTTTTTTTTTAAGATTTTTTATTTACTTATTTTTATTTACTTATATGACAGACACCACAAGAGAGGTGTCGGAGGGTGGGGTGGGAAGCAGGCTCCCTGTTGAGCTAGAGCCTGATGCCTGGCCCAATCCCAGGGCTGTGATATCCTGACCTGAGCAGAAGGCAGAGGCTTAACCCATTGAGCCACCCAAGTGCCCCCACCAGTAATCCTTTATTGATGATCTGTGGCTCTTACAATTTAGTGGGCATGAGAATCACTCCCACCCCCAGAGTTTTTGATTCAGGTAAGTTTGGGATGGGGCATAAAAATTGGCACTTTTTAAACAAGTTTCCAGGTGCTGCTGACGCTCTTGGCCGAGGAACCATACCTTGTGCTCTCTTTTGTTATGGGCCTTGTGATTCCATTTTGCCTTGAGATACAAACTCAGAACTGATAGATTATGATATTGATGTTCTTCTGCTGAAGAAGGTATCTTAAAAGCTGGAAATAATTGTGTTCAGCACAGAAAGAGCCTCCAAGGGTTGGGGGGTTTCATTAACTAAAATAACCAAGGGGCATTATTTCCCTCTGTCATCAGTTCTGTGGCCCTGTGAACTTCTGCTTAGTCATCTATAGATGGAGAGGATTTTTTTTAAATAGATGGAGATGATTAAACCTGCTTCAGAAGGTTGTAATAAAGATTAAATGATAAAATATTTGCAAAAGTGCCTAATACAGGGCCTAGTGCATTCCAGGTGCTTACCATCTTGCTAATCAAAGTTCAGTTTCTGGACCAAGGTATTAACTTCACTTAGGAGCTTCTTAGAAACGATTTCAGACCCCACCCCAGATTTATGGAAACAGATTCTGCATTTTAAAAAGTCTGGGTGATTCGTATGCACATTGCTATTAAGAAGCCCCGATAGTAGCATATACCTGGGAAAAGCTTTCCTGGTGTAGTATGTGATTTATTCTCTACTTTGTAAACTGACCAACCAGGGCTCTTTTTGTATAGATGTTACCAATTGGAATATTGTTTATTCCAGAGCCCAGAAATAGTTTGCCCAAAATGACAATATCTACTTTGGTGTTTCCTGGCTATAAAATAATGTATACCAATATATACATCAAAGTGTAGCAGAATAAAAAAACTACCTGAAAATCCACTCCCTGTGATAAATAAATCATAGCACTTTGGTACACTAGTCGTTTTATATGTATATGGGTGCACACCTAATTTGGGGGGATTTTCTTTACTTTTTATCCCCCCACCCACACCTTTATCGGCCAGATAAACTAACCCAGTGTTTTTCTTCTGAGTTTTTGTGCTATGCATGGATATAATATATACACATATATAGGGATTTTCTGGTCATTGTTTTACAAAAATGGAGTTAGAGTAGATGTCTGTATCTTTTCTCAGTTGAAATACTGTGAAAATTCCTCAAGAAGTATATAAATTCTTGGGGCACCTGTGTGGCTCAATGGGTTAAGCCTCTGCCTTCGGCTCAGGTCATGATTTCGGGGTCCTGGGATCGAGCCCCGTGTTGGGCTCTCTGCTCAGTGGGGAGCCTGCTTCCCTCTCTCTCTCTGCCTGCCTCTCGCTCTCTGCCTGCCTCTCGCTGATTTGTGATCTGTTCAAATAAATAAAATCTTAAAAAAAAAAATTCTTTTTAATAATGGCCTGATAGTCCATGGTAGGGATATTGGACAAATTCAACTATTTTTATTGATGGTCAGTTCTTGCTACTACAAATGGAAGTAAAAATCCTCGTTTGTCTAATCTTTGTATACTAATGGCATCATTGCTAGGATAAATTACCAAGTGAGGATTGCTGGATAGAGGGTTAATTCTTAAAAATTGTTTTTGTTATGAAATAACATTTTACATACAGAAAAAAGTATATAAAACACATATAAACATCTTAGAGACTAGTAAAGTGAATCTCCTTGTACCACCATCAGTGCTGAGAAAGAACACAGAACATCCATGCTTTCTTAAAGTCTCCCTCTGTGCCCTTCTGTTGCATTCTCCTTAATATTGTCCCTACTTTACAGCTCAGTTATGCATCCCTGAACAGTTAATATGCTCCAGCAATAGGCTTAGTTTTCCATTCCAAATATATGACATTATTTGAATATTTCACTTACATCTGTCTGTAGCTTTGGTGTATTCCTCTTTAGTTTTACATCACATTCTGTTGAGTGAATATAACAATTTATCCATTTTTATTTTTGATGGAATTGGTGGTGTTTCCAGTTTACAATACACAAAACAGTGCTGCCATGAACATTTTTATTCATGACTCCTGTACGTGTACACAAGTATTCTGGGGCAGTGGGCTTCAGTGTTTTTTGCTTTTTTATCCCCAAAATAATTTTGTTAAGCTGTCCTAGCTCCTTTCACATTTTAAGACATTTTTTTATCATGTTTAAATAGTTGCAAGTATGTGATCTATTATTAAAAATATTGATGTTTTAAAATACTTATTTTTTGTTACTTACTTTAATTCAAGTGTAATTAACATAGTGTTATATTAATTTCAGGTGTCGTTTAGAGTGATTCAACAATTCTGTACTCAGTGCTTGTCACAATGAGTATACTTTTTTTTTTTTTTTTTAAAGATTTTATTTATTTATTTGACAGAGATCACAAGTAGGCAGGGAGGCAGGCAGAGAGAGAGGAGGAAGCAGGCTCTCTGCGGAGCAGCAAGCCCGACTCGGGGCTTGATCCCAGGACTCTGGGATCATGACCGCCGAAGGCAGAGAGGCTTTAACCCACTGAGCCACGTGGGCATCGGGACAATGAGTATACTTTTAATCCCTTCACCTGTTGTACTCATTCCTGCCATCCCACACCTCCCTCTGGGAACCATCAGTTTGTTCTCTGCTCTTAAGAGTCTGTATTTTTATTTGTTTTTTTCCCTTGTTCGTTTGTTTTTAAGATTTAATCCTTTTGAAAGACAGCAAGCAGGAGCCGGGTGGGGTAGAAGGGAGGGAGAAAGAATCTGAAGCAGACTCTGCACTGAGCAAGAAGCCTGAGGCGGGGCTCCATCCCACAACTGCCCTGAGACTGGGACCTGAGCCAAAACCAAGCGTTGGCTGCTTGACTGACTGCACCACCCAGGTGTCTCCCCTTTGTTTCTTAAAATTCCACATATGGGTGAAATCTTGGTATTTGCCTTTCTCTAATTGGTTTATTTCATTAGCGTAATACCCTCTAGATCCATCCATGTTGTTGCAAAGGGCAGGATCTCATCCTTTCCGATGACTAATATTTCATTGTGTATATACATACAATGACTTCTTTATTAATTATCAGTGGATAGCTGAGCTGCTTCCATAATTTGACTATTGTAAATAATGCTGCAGTAAACATAGGGGTGCAAATACCTTTTCAGATTAGTGTTTTTGTATTCTTTGGGCAAATACCCAGTAGTAGAATTACTGGATCATATGGTAATGTTATTTTTAACTTTTTGAGAAGTCTCATACTGTTTTCCACAGTGGCCACACCAGTTAGCTTTCTCATCAACAGTGCGCAAGGGTTCCTTTTTCTCCACATACTTGCCGACACTTATTTGTGTGTTTGATTTTAGCCATTTTGACAGGTGTGAGGTGCTCATTGTAGGTGTTTTTTTAAGCTTTTAATTCCAGCTAGTTAACACACAGTGTTATATAGTTTTAGGTGTACAGTATATGAAAGTGTTAAATTATTATACAACACCCTGTGCTCCTATCACAAGTGCTCTCGTCAATCCCCATCACTTAAAGTCACCCCCACCTCGTAACTGTCAGCTTGTTCTTTATAATAAAAAATCTGTTTCTTGGTTTGCTTCTCCTGTTCTCTTAAATTCCACATGATTGAAACCTTAATGGCACTCTTGACTTTCTCTGACTGACTTAATTTTTCTTAGGATAATAACTCTCTAGCTCTATCCATGTCGGTGTAAATGGCAAAATTTCTTTTTTGTGGCTGAGTAATATTCCATTGTGTGTGTGTGTGTGTGTGTGTGTGTGTGTAATACACACACATGTATTACACACACACGTATGCCAGACTCTTGGGCTATTTACATAGTTTGGCTGTTACAGATAATGCTGCTGTAAACATGGGGTATATTGCTCTTTTAAATATATCCAGTAGAATATAAATATAAAATGGTTGCAGGTATCTTTTTTTTTTTTTTTTTTTTTTTCTATTTTAAAGAGAGAGAGAGAGCACAACAGTGGGGTGAGAGGTAGAGGGAGAAGCTGAGCAGGGAGCCTGATGCAGGACTTGATCCTGGAACTCTGGGATCATAACCTGATCCAAAGGCAGACACTTAACTGACCGAGTCACCCAGGCGCACAGATTTGCTGGTATCTTTTGAAACATCCATGAACAGGCTAGTCTATAAATGTTAGAAATTTTCTATTGTTCTTCTGCATCTTGGAATCCTATTTCTGTTCAACTTACCCCATAGAATTTTATCCCAGAGGAGCACACTTTGTGTTTACAAGTCTTCATTGATTACTTTATCATACTCCTCTCCATGTATGCATGTGTATATATATGTATGTCATGTATTAGGACTTCAATCCTCCAGGAATTCATTTTTATGTATAAGTTTAAGGGGCCAATTTTTGATTACCCATATGGACACCCATTTGTCCCAGCACTATGAATCCTGCCTTCTGCATTGCCACCCTTGTCCTAAAATGTTTGCTTTTTTCTGGGAGCTTGACGGCATGAGAATCATTCCACATTGGTCGTCCTGAAGTGTGTTCCCAGGCCAACAGTGTCAGCTTTGGCTCTGGCATCACCATTGCCTGGGAACTGGTTACACACATTATTGGGCCCACTGACTATGACCTTAGAGCATTCTATGTTTAAATAGGCTCACTAAGTGATTCTGACACAGGGTGGATGGAGTGTGGGAATGCCAGTTTAAGGGTTTTAGACCACCTTGGAATTACAAATTCAGACAACACAGCAAGAGCTCTATTTGTGTTTCCAAATTTTCAGTGGTGATTTTTCCACCCCTTCCCCTCCCAATGTCAGGGTTCAGTGGATTTTCCTTGAAGTTGCCTGAGGGTGGTGGTGAGGAGAGCTGCTTCTAATGGCGAAGCCATAGCCCATTGAGGGCATTCTAGTTCAAGGCGAAAACCTGGTACTGTTGTTCGCTTTACTGTTCTGGGTTCCCCGCTGTCTCTCATTTTCTGGCCTGAGAATTTGTAGCTTTCCTTGCCAGCTCATTAATGTTTTTATGATTTAAAAAAAAAAAAAATCCTAGATTTGGAGTTGTTTCTATTAGGAGGGTTGATCTAAGTACTATTCTACTATATTCCTAGAATAGCTTTCTGTATTACTGAATTCAATAGATTCTGACAGGCTGCTTTCTAGGGAAGTGCACACTGAAGTAGTAATACGATAGCACTTTATGCTGGTCAGATTGGCAGAAAGGAAGGTAATAACATACCATTGCAGGTGATGCGGGCTGTAAATGATACTGGTAGAAATGTAAATTGTGCTGGTCTTTTAGGAAACTTAAAAATAGCTTAAATGCTGGCAAAAATTGTCGCATCAAAGGATCAGATTTGGGGAAATATGTTGGCAGCAAATGCAGGCCTTTGCTTTCATTTTTCGGTGGTGAAGACTGGCGAAAAATAGGAATGAATGTTACCAGCCTCTCACATTTAGGGAAGGGGGGGCTTGCTTAACTGAACCGTAGGAATAAGTGGACTTGGGGGACATTCCCATAGGCCTGGAAGAAATGATTGAGAGATTGATTAAAGTATTACAAAATTCTTCCTTGTTAATCCACCAAAAAAAAAAAAAAAAAGGTAATAGGAAAATGAGAAATAAAGGATTAGATAAATTAAAAAGGGAACTGTAGGTCAGTGATACGGTAAAACCAGATCCAGGATTTTGGCAACCGTTGTTAAAATTATATAAACTTACAGTTAAACTATATTTAAAGCATAATTAGTAAATTCTCAAAACTCATCACTTCATCACTTTTTTTTTTTTTTTTTACTATTTGTATTCTTGAGGTTACTGACATCTGCTGTGTCTGGATGGTGGAAAACAGTACCTAACAGTATGTTGTTACTCTTCTCTTCCCCATTCTGTGTTCAGAGATGATGCTTTGGAAACTTGAAATCAGTCATAGTTCAATACCATGGAAATCAGTAAATACTACAAGTCAGGATTTTTTCTCTTCTGGAGAGCAGTTGTTAAACATCTACCAGAATACCACCGTGTATAAATAATATTTTGCTGTTCGAGATTCTGATTGCCTTTCATCTTTGTACATGTACTTATTTTCTGAAGTTTTGGGCTTTCCATTCTCTTGTATGAAGTGTTAATATGTTCTTAGGGAAGGGGAAAATATTTATACTAGTTCTACTAAAGTGTTCTAAAAAAAAAATCTTAATTTTAAAGGAAGACACGCCTTTTATTTAGCTTCTACTAAATAATGTAGACTGTATTTATGCAAATTTTTCTGAGTTTTAAAAACAATGTTATTTGAAAGTATCCTTGAAAAATCTTTCTTTATAACAACCATACAGAATTTACCTGTCTTGAAAGCCATTAGTTTAATTTCTTGAGTTTCTTGTAACAAGAAGGAATATACTTTTTTTTTGTTCCTTTTAATAACATGGAGATGTTTGCATGTGTTGTGTGTGTGTGTGTGTGATTTAATTCTTAGGCAGTGTTATAGATGATAGTTAACACTAAGAAACATTACTTCTCTAGTATTTCTACTTATAACTGGAATTTGATTTTTTGGGTAAGATTGCAGTGTTGTTTTAATTATTTTCTGCTTGTGTATTTGGAGTATTTATGTTCTGGTACTTTATAGAAAAAAAGTGAATTGGGAAATTTTCCATGAGACTTGTTACTCATTTTATATTTATCTGTCATGCATATCTTCAGCACTTACAGTAATAACAAAATGAGACTGAAGCATTGTGAATATATTATTCCAAGTTGCTTTTTATTACCATTTATAAATAGTGGTTTAAATTCTTGGATCTATATAGTTGGACCTTTGTGACTTTGGCCAAACATTTGAAGTCTCTAAGCCTCTCTTTCCTCAGTATTAAAGTGGTGATAATGGTGCACCTACCTCATAGTGGTTTTGAAGGTTAGATGAGATGATGTAGCATTTAGCAGATTGGTAAATGGTACATTTTCATGGTAAAGTGCTCTGCAAATGTGAGCTAACATCCTATCAAAATGATAAATTCTATCAACAAGTTGCCCTAAAAGGTGGATATGAAAGCTGGTGATAAGTGAAAGATTACATGAAATACTTAAAATAATAAAAGCTATTGAAACAAAGTCATGAAGAGTAAAATTCAGTCTTCTATGGCATATTAAATGCATATGAGTAAAGTGATGAAGTCACCTTTCATTTGCTCAGGATAATGGTTTGATAGCCAGCAAATAATAACAGCATGTATTTTGTTCACTGAAATGCTGAATAACTACTTTAGTTCTATAAATACATTTTGGATAAATGTAGATGATTTTCCTAAAATACTGGATAGCCCAATTGCTATAGAATAGAATTTAAGTCAGAGTAGGATTTTGGGTTCCTTTAGTAACTTAAGTTGCATATTGACTTGTTGGCCATAATAAAAGTTACAGAGTTGACTTTATTTGCTTTCCCAAGTCTGCTTTTCAGAGTAGCTAGCTGTTAAGTACCTCTGTGTGCAAGTAGTAAGTAAAACAGGAATAATAAGAGGCAGAAGGGGGGCATTGATAACTCACCTCTCAGTACTACTAGAAAGCTGCCTAACCTCCTATTTTGTATTTATTTGCTATTTTATTCTAGCTACCTAGAGTTGATATTGTGTTGCCACTTTTTTATTCTTAGTATTGATTGGGTTTTCCCTCTTTTTTCTACTCTGCTACCTCTATTCCTTCTGGAACCAGTAGTTTAATGGTAAGTATTTAAATAAGATTTACAAAGTTTTTGACCTAGTGAGGAATTTTTTACCCTCACCTGTTTTGGTGAAAACTTTGTAGACTCCAGATGGTCTCTGTGGTTTCCCAGGTTTTCATTGTTGCCTTGTTTGTGTGTAGACTGACAAAACTTTAGTTTTGAGGTACTCCTGTCCTTGCATGCTTTGTCAGATGGCATCTGTTGTTTGTGTGTTTCATAGTGGTGTTTTTCTTGGAGCTTGCATTCTTTTTTCCCTTCTTACTGCTGGGTTTTGTTTTGTTTTGTTTTGTTTTGTTTTTTGTTTTCTGTATTTTGTGGGTGGGTTTGGGGTGAGAAAGAAAAAAATCTTTCTCACATCTGTACTTCTGTTTTTCCTGCAGTATTTGGAATCTTTCCAAATTTTGCCAGTTAGATGTATGTAAGATGTCTGTTCTGTATCCATTAAAAGCACAATTACTATTATCCTGAGTCCAGGTCTGTTAAATGATACTGTTGTCATCCATTGACTCTGAACTGCTAAATTTTCTATCAGACTCTGTTGCTTTACTTCTAGCTTCAAATTTCAAGATGCTTGAGACTTTCAAGTATTTTAAAAAGGTAGAAATATGATTTTTAGGATTTATCATAGTAATATCTATTCATCATGCTGTTGCCTCAAAACTTTGTATTTTAATTTAAGGAAATTTGCATTTACCACTAAGCCTAATGTTTAATTTTTTAACTGAGCTTATGAAATATTTAATTGATTAAAAGGGTGAGGCTAACTTTAGAGCACTAAGATTCAAATAGTAAACTTAGTCACTTTCATAACATTCTATCATCAAAGAAGATCTCTTAAAATTTTTTTCTTCTTTATACATAAGAAAAATGAGTAAAACAGAAGAGTCCAGTTTTACAGTGCAGCTGTCACCTATGCCTACAAGTAGATAGAACATTGACAGTATCTCCGAAACCATCCTCTGTGTGTTCCTGATTATAAAATCTTTTCTTCCTTTTAGAATAACCATAATTTTTATAATCATTTCCTTGCTTTGTTTTATCATTTATATATGTAATTCTAAAGGGTGTCTTTAAATTCGTGACCTCGATATAAGTTGGATCATACTCTTGTTTTGGGTCTTCTTTTCCCACAGTATCGTAAGATTTATTTGTAGTGTGTGTAGGATAGGGGAGGAAAAAGAATTTTCCCTATACCCTTCTTAGTTTTTACCTGAGACTTTATAATAAAAGATGAACAAGACAAAAACAGGGGCATGTGGCTGACTCAGTCAGTTGAACATCTGACTCTGGAACTCGCTAGGGTTTTGATCTCAGGATTGTGAGTTTGGACCTGTTTTGGCCTCCCAAAACAGGTGGAGTTTACTGGGGGTGGAGTCTACTTACCAAAAACAAAAAACAAGGACAAAGAAGTTTATTAACATGTATGCTTCATTGAGCTGTGGGAGATAGCCAGGGCAAAAAGAGTAGCTCTCTCGTGGCTTAGATAACTTCGAATTCAGCCCTAAATATCTTAATAGGGAAATGGGAGAGGAGATGTAGTCCTCCTGGGGGAGAGTAAATGATTTTTTAGGAAAGCTGAATGGGCCGTTTGAATAGATGAGAGAGCTATGATCCTATGGGACACAGTTAGTTTGGATGTGGTGGCAACTTGTAGTCTCCTCTCCCGTGATGAGTCCACTGTCCCTGGTTGATGAAACTCCTAGGGAGGGGATTTATAGCAGTGGGAGATAATGTCTTTAGGTAAGGGAGTTCGGAATAAGCCTCTCCTTCCTTGTATTTGTTGTTTTTCCAGTGCTTTCCCCTCAAAATAATCAGTATACCAGAGAGGACTCTTGGAGTGGTGCAGTCTGCTGCCCTTCAGTAGCTGTGGTCTTCCGCATCCATCATTCCACTCTGCGAACTTACCACAGTGTATTTAGCCATTCCATCATTTTGGGTATTTGTTTCCATTTTACTCTCATGAACAGTGCTGCTGTGAATATTTTGTTCAACACCTATTCTGGTGGACATGTGCACAGATTCTTTCAGACAGTATTAACTCAGTAGTGTGGTCCTCTGACCTGCCGCGCTGGTGTTGCCGACCAGGAGCTTGCTCGAAATGCAGATTCATGGGCTCCAGCCTCACGTACTGAATCACAGTTTCAGGTCTCTGGGAAACAAGCTCTCTGGGTGAATCTTAATGCACCTTAAAGTTTGAGTATCACTGCTCTGGGATAGAGACTTCGACGTGGAATTGCTGAATCATCGGTTATGCATACCTTCAGCTTTATTTCAACTGTTTTCCAATATAGTTGTATCAATTTTTACTTAGGCTGATGATGTTTGAGAGTCCATTGTTGCTCTAAATCTCCATGACAATGTTTTCCAAGTTTTTTTTTTTTAAGTAAAATTTTAGTGTTTTCTGAGTTCACTTTAAACCACAGTTGCATTTGCCTTTTCAGATTTATTGTAAAAATTGACTTCTTAGATTTACAGGAGACTTTTAAAAAAAATTAGAGAAGTTTTCAAATATACTGAGCTTAACATAGTACAGTGAACTCATAAACTTTGTATAGCCATCATCCACATTTACCAGTAAATTATATTTTGCCATATTTGCTTCATCTATCCCTTTTCTCTGAAATATTTTAAGCCAGATCCCAGGTACCATATCATTTTGTCTTATATATTTAGTTGTTCATATTTGAAATATATGCCATTTCTTTACATGATGATAATGTCTTTCTTAATGAGGGCCTTTTTTTAAAAAGAGCAACATCATTAAAAACATGAAAAACTCTGAAATAGTGACAAAGCACAGTTTATAAACTATTATCATTTGGGATATCGTGAGAGATTTTGAAAGAACTTACAGTCTGAATCTCACTCTGTACTCTCCCCTAATGCATTCACTTAAGTAATCATACTGAAAGTTTTCTATTTCATGAGCAGAGTAAAAAATTCAGGTTTCTGAAAATGATGGATTATCCCAGCTCTTAGGGATAAGAAAATGTTTTGAGTGCTCAGAAATTTATTACTTCTTTAATAAAATTCAGTATGTGTTATGATGTCCGTCCTAGTTGATGATTTGAATAGACTGTTAAAAGAGACTTTATTCTGACTCTTACTCTTAGAAGCAGCCTTCCTAGACATACAGTCTTTCACATCTGCCATGGGCTTGCTGTGAGTTGTGCTGAGTGCAGTGCCTTGAATCAGCACATCGTAGTCTCACCTTCCAGCAGAATTAAGAATACATGGTTTTATAATGAATCAAACAGTAGTTTTTGAGTGGGAATACTATATTGCATTGTTCAATAAAAGTGAAAGTAGAGCTGAGGTGACTTTCAGGGTAGTTAGGAAGGCAAAAATTAAATACTCTTAACACTGCATATTTTGCAGCACAAAAGATACACAGTACTCTGGTTGATTTTTGCATTTGTGATTCAATTAAATACTGAATCACGTTGATGGGAAACTAGAGCTACATGGTATGTAATAGACATCATATTTTTAAAAGTCAGTGGTTGGAACGGAAGTGAAGTTGGAGTTGGGAGCGAAGACGTAATGCAAGGCTTTGTATGATGAATAAAAAGGTGTGGGTGTGTGTCTGGTGTGTGTTTTAAACAGGAGAGTAACAAGATAAGAATTTGTGTCTTGAAGATGGCCTGTAAAAACAGTTTGGGGAATGGAAGGGCTAGAGCAGATGTGTATAGAAGTTACCTCAGCAGTCCAAGAAAAAAGTTAGATATAAGATGGTGATGGATGGTGATGGATGAAGAAGTAGGGGGTCTGACAGGTGCTTGGGAGGTGAAATCCACCAGGTTGTTGGTGGGTTGAGAATAAACAGGGCTCCAGCTCCAGGGAAGCAGTGATGATACTGGGCTGGAACATCATTGTTCCTCAACTCTTGCAGGTAGAACTTTTTAATTCAGTTCACTGGCAGCAACAGAGTTTTTACGATGACCAATATTTTCCCAAGGAATTTTCATACTTCCCTCTTGAAACAAGTATTTAGACATTTTGAACAATTTTTAGTGACTTCAGAGATTAGCACACTTTGAGTAAAGGGCTAGACAGCAAGTAAATATTTTAGGCTTTGCAGGCCATTTGGTTTCTGTCCCCATTCTTGTAGTGTGAAGCCAGCCGTAGAAAATACATAAAACGTATAAATGCACGCACATAGCTGTGTTCCAATAAAATTTACTGGAAATTCAGTTAGTGGAACTGAAATTTGAATTACATAGAATTTCATGTGTCACAAGGTATTATTTTTCTACTTAATTTTTTCCCCAGCCATTTAAAAAATCATTCTTGACTCAAGGGCTATACAAAAGCAGGTGGTCAAGCTGCATGTAGCCCATGGGCCCAGTCATTTGCCAGAATTAACTCCCAAGTGCAGTTTCTTTGCAAGAAAGAAACTTTTAAAGATAAATAGCCAGTAGGCTGTGCCGATGTTAATTCCTTTCATTCATAAGGAGTTTAAAGTCTTAAGTCTCTAATGCTGTCAGTTGATCCTTCCATTTGTGAGTTTGGGGGGGGCCCAAGAGACAAGAGAACACATAAAAACAAGGAACTACCAGCAAACTCAGTATAGCTAGGGAAATATTTAATGCAGAGTGAATTCCCTGAAGAACTGTAACTTTAAGAAGGTAATTAACACGGTAGCAATGGGAAGTAGTTTCCAGAGGTCAGCTCCTATGGGAAAGAAAGTCACTAACTTTTGTTAGACTACATACAAAGGTGTTAAGAAAGTAGAGTTGGGTTATAGTGTAGAGATGCTGATCTGTATGTGGGAGTTGGCATTTCTTTGCTCTTCTTGGAATGTCATATACTAGTGATTTCACATCTATTAAACTTGAAAACCCTTACAGAACCAGCTCCTTAATTCTAAATAAAATTTGATAGGATAAGTCATAAGGATTGAATTATGTATGTCTGGCATTAGGAGATACTGGCACCATTGAGCCTGCTTATTTAAGGGCAAACAGTGGGCAGAATTTTCTTTATATAAAAGCAATACTGATGACAGTCATGTGCCCAACTGCTTCAGTTAACTTTGATTTTAGTCATGATACTAAACTGTTAATGGGTGTTTCAACTTCACAATTACCTCCTCATTTGTCATGGTGGCCACAAAAAAATTAGATTATTGACAATAAATATTTTTAGCCAAATACATTTAATATTTTAAAGCTCCAGTTGTCCAAAGAACATTTCTAAAAATCCAAAAAAATTTCGTTAGGTGCATTTCACATTTGATTAGATAACCTAAAAATAGTTATTTGGTAAAGAATGTAGTATTTATGATGAACAGATTTATGTTAAATGCACACACTTGAGAATTGCTGTATTAACATTTATTGTTGATAAGGAATCTCTACAACATGAAAAACAATACTTATAGTGGAAAACAATAGAATAGTTAATACTTAAAAAAGTTATATTTGGCTGTTTAAATTAGTTTTTTTTTGTTTTAATTATTTTTGTCTTATTTCAAATTACGTTAGTATGTGGGGAAGGATAGGTTTACATAAGTGTAAGATACAACTAGGATGACATGAATAGTCTATAAACCTGATTCTTAAAACTTAAAAAATATAGATGTTTTGCATTCTTGCCCTCCTATATTATCTGTGACCCAATGCTTTTTTTTTCAGTATTGCTTTGCATTTCCATTTAAAATATTTTTCTTTTTTGGAGAGCACAGGGCACACTGAACAGGACGTTGCAACTGTAGAAAAGAGGATATAGCTTTTTGTTCTTTGCTCTGTCTTCCTGTTTTCCCACCTGTATTATAACAGCTCTGTTTTAGCCAGTACATCAAGGCTCTGTACTTTCTCTTGCTCTTTAAGCCTTACCAGGTGGATCTTAACTTTCCTTTTGTCTCTGTGTTCTAAGTAACTATTCTTGGGGAGCCCTTCCTTTAAGTCTCTAATTCCATGCAAATGAATGGTATCAGCAAGATTCTGAGATTTAGTTGATCTGGATGAGTGATAAAAGATTGCCTCCTTTAGGAACAGAGTACACACTAAAAATTTTGACATTTTTGGGGAGCCTGGGTGGATCAGGGGGTTAAGGTTAAGCCTCTGCCTTTGGCTTGGGTCGTGATCTCAGGGTCCTGGGATCAAGCCCCACATCGGGCTCTTTGCTTGGCGGGGAGCCTCCTCCCCACCCCCCACCTGATTGTCTGTTAAATAAATAAATAAATAAAATCTTTTGAAAAAATTTTTGATGTTTTTGAAAAAGATTTATTTACATTAGAGAATTGTGCTCATGCAAGTTGGGGGAGGGGCAGAGGGAGATGGAGAGAGAATCCTCAAGCAGATTTCCCCACTGGGTGTAGAGCTCAACACTGGGCTTTATCCCAGAACCCCCCAGATCATGGCCTGATCAGAAACCAAGAGTCACATGCCCCTAAAAACTTTAAGAATTTTATTAAAAAGTAAATCCTTTAAGAATATAATGTACATACCATTTTCCCCATTTTCCTGAGACTATGAATGAAACATTAAACCATTTAAATATGTTTTACCTCAAATGGCGGCAGAAAGGCACCAGCTATTGTCCACCAAGTAACTAGTCTAGGTTTATATTAAAAAATAACAAATCTTGGGGCGCCTGGGTGGCTCAGTGGGTTAAAGCCTCTGCCTTCAGCTCAGGTCATGATCCCAGCGTCCTGGGCTCTGTGCTCAGCAGGGAGCCTGCTCCGCCCTGCCCCTCTGCCTGCCTCTCTGACTACTTGTGATCTCTGTCTGTCAAATAAGTAAATAAAATCTTTAAAAAGAAAGAAAAAAAAAAACAGTCTTGTGTAGGGGGGCATTGGTTGAGTGTCTGACTCTCGATTTCAGCTCAGGTCGTGATCTCATGGTCTTGGGATTGAGCCAGCTGTGGGCTCTGCTCTGTGCTCAGTGGAGAGTTGGCTTGGGATTCTCTTACCTTCTGCCCTGCCCTCCTGCTCTGCCGTTCACTCACTCTCTAAAAATAAATAAATCTTTAAAAAATAACAAATCTTGGAATTTGTTTTCTCAATTTTGTGATCCCCACCCCATTTTCTACTTTTTAGTGAATTAAATTTTATATATTTCGTTGTCTTTAAGTTTAATTCTGATAGCTGACAGCCTAAGCCTGGGGGTGGGGTGGGTGGGTGGGTGTGTATGCGCGTGCACACATGCCTGAGTTACAGGTATGTTTGGGGGGGGCGGTGGAGAGGAGAAGAAACATAGTGAGCCTTACTTGAAATACCATTAGCTACCTGTTCAGAGCTGCCATTGTTAGTTTGAGCAGTAAGAGAATTGTAGAAAGAAAAATCTCTACATGTTATCCCCAAATTTGGGCAAGAGGAAGGGTATATTAGGAGGAGAATATAGTTACTCATTCAGTCAGTATCAAGTATGTGCTCTACTTTCGCATGGTGCTGTGAAGTAAATGGGTATCTTGATGTCAAACATAAAGATATGTTTAATTTTTTTGAAGATCTATTTAAAATCATTCCCTAGGTTTTTAAGTTTAATGCAGTATTTTGAGTATTTCATACTTTTATTTGAAAGCTGTAAAGTCATATGACATTGGTTTCATTAAGACTAGTCTCTAGTTTTTGAACACATTTTAAGCCTAATGAAGTCTGGTTACTGCACCATAAGAGCAGTACTTTTGTTCTCATTTACATTTTAAAGCGACTTAAGAACTTCGGTAAAATTCAGCTGAACCTTCGATAAATAGTTTCTGGACTAGCTAAAGCATGGTGACAACAAGAATAAATGTGATAGGAACAATATGTAGATCTTACAGAACCTGAAAGGAAGCTGATGATAACAGGTATAAGCCATGTGGGCTGTACCCACATTGACATTGTTACTAGAGCTCATTATCCAACTTTGGTCATGTTCTGCAAGTCAGGGGACTTGGAAACATGTATATTGAGAAGTCACCTATTTTAGGACATTAAGGTTATTGAGAATTTTAGCTGTGGCATATGTAGATTTATCATAATATTTTGCTCTAAGCCAGCAAGTGTGAATAGTTACTAACTGTAGTGGTTAGAGTTCATTGTAATAATTATTCTGAAATCTGAGTTTACTACGTTTTTTTCTCTTTATTTGACTTACGTGTTTATATAGGGCCATTGCAAAACGTATATAGTTCTATGTTGCATGTGGGCATTATACAGCTGAACTTGTCTTGGATAAAAAGCTGTGGCTTAGGGGCACCTGGGTGGCTCAGTGGGTTAAAGCCTCTGCCTTCAGCTCAGGTCATGATCCCAGGGTCCTGTGATTGAGCCCCACATCCAGCTCTCTGCTCAGTAGGAAGCCTGCTTCCCCCTCTCTGCCTGCCTCTCTGGCTACTTGTGATCTCATCTGTCAAATAAATAAATAAATAAATCTTAATTTAAAAAAAAAAACCACAAAAACTGTGGCTCAGGTGTATTTCTCCATCTAGTGTGTGGATTCCTAGAGCAGATACCATTACTCCATCCTCTGCCTCACATTCCCCCCTCCAACAGAGAAAATTCCAGAGCAGAGGCTATTGTCCTATATAAAAGTAAACAAATAGACTGACTACTGTTGAAGTTCAGGCTCTGTTCCAGAAGTGCTTTACATACTGCTGTGGTCTGACTGTGTTCCTTCCAAATTCCTCTTTTGAAAACCTGATGTCCAAGGCAATGGTATCAGAAGATGGGCCCTTTGGGAGGCAGGTCATGAGGGGAGGACCCTGAGGGGTGGGACTGGTGCCCTTACACAAGAGGCTCTGCAGAGCTCCCCAGCCTTTTCGCCCTGTAAGCTCACAGTGAGAATTCTGTGACGAGGAAGACCTCACCCAGTGGTTGTGGCCCTCATCTCCAGAACTGTCAGAAATGGATTTTTCTCGTTTATAAGCTACCTAGTCTCTGGTATTTATTTGGTCATAAAATTGACTGAGACACACATGGAATCAAGTCTCTAAAATTGCCCCCAAGAATGTAGAGATTGAATTACCCTTGGCGCTGAGGCCTTCTCCCCCTTACCTGATAGTGATGAAAACTGCTTACCTCCCTTGGTCTGTGTTTTGGTCATTCTGTACTCTGCTTCACTATCTTCCAACCCCGTGGGGATGTTTTGCCATTTGCGATTCATTGATGACAGGGGATACTCAGTATGTTGAATTTTATAAGACTCATTTGTACTAGTTAAATCACTGACCTCTAGGTCCTTATATTATTATTGGCATACTCTCATACTATAAATTACAAAGATACCCCGTTTATATCACCACATGGGATTTATTTAGTTTTCCTTGGGAGCTGACCTGCCATATATGACCATAGTTGGAGTTTACTTGGCCACCATTCTGTTCCCCTTTCCTAGCTGTTCAGTATGAGCAGTCACATTATGTCCTGTTCAGCATTCTTCTGTAAGATGAGTTAACTTCTTAATTAATTGAAACAGATTGAAACAAAGTATTTGTTTTCACAGGGACATACCCATGTTGCTGAACATCTTTATTTTCTCATAAAGCTGTGAATTACTGTATCAGAATTATTTTCTGTATATAATACAGGGTTTACACAAATTACAGTGACGGAGAAGTGTTCTCTGTCAGTTGTGGCGCACCATTAAGAGCTTTCATAGTTAATTGATGAGCTATGAGGAATGTATGTGTTTAAAATAATCTTAACAATAAAAAAGCCAAAAATATAGAACGAGAAATAAAGCTAATGGGGTATTTTTGGGAGTGGAGTTGGGGAGACAAAAAAGTTGATGGAAAGCTGGTTGATAGGCTCTATAAAATAATAAAAAGAATAATAAAATAATGGGAAAGGGTAAAATAATAAGTAGGAAACAAAAGCCAAAAAGTGGGCATCTTTGCAGTGTTTTTTTTAAAGATTATGAATATGTCAAAGACATGAATATTTATGCATGATGTGCTTGTATTTTAAGTGGCTGCAAAAATTTTTCCACTTGGGTGGAGGAAAGTTACTGCATCTCCAATACTTTCTCTCTCACAGTTTCTGAATATTTTCCCCAATATGTGAAGTACATTCATTTGTTAAGATATCCAGGATTGGTCCCAGTATGGATTTTGATTTGCTTGTGATTCCTAGTGTATATTCTTAACCCTAGGCATTTGTTTTATAGAATTTTGCCACTGTTCACAAGGAATATCACTGCTCTTTGAAAACAAGGTCAAAATAGATCCCCTGTAATGGTTTTGTGGTTATAACATTTTTACGTATAAGGGATTGTAAATTGTTGGTTTAATTGGTTAGCTTATGAGAGAGGTCTGGTAGATGAGTGGCCTGTAGAGTGTAATGAAAAGAGACCGAGTTCTGGCTGTACTGTTGCTTTGTTTTATGGCGTTTGGCAAACAATTTCACTTCACTGGGTTTCCTTATCTGTAAAAGATGAGAGTAGATGTTTGTTCCCTTAGGGTCCTAAATGGTGTGCCAATAACTCCAGTGAACATAGAGAGGTAGCTCTTTTTAAATAACACTGAGGGTGCTGTTCGGTGCACTTACCGTAAAGCATAGAAAAATGTCCAATTCCGTAAGTATATTATCAAAAGAGGGGAAAACAAGTTACACCCTCCTCCCCCATTTTAAACCACAAAGAGACCTTTAGGGCAATATTTTAAAAACTCTTGTAGTACATTTTATGAATCATTTCAGTGTGCTGATATTTAACATAAAAAATTAACACTTCTGAGGATGCCTGGGTGGCTCAGTGGGTTAAGCGTCTGCCTTCAGCTCAGGTCATGATCCCAGGGTCCTGGGATGGAGCCCCACATTGGGCTCCCTGCTCAGTGGGGAGCCTGCTACCCCCACCCCATCTCTCTCTGCCTGCCTCTCTGCCTACTTGTGATCTTTATCTCTCTGTCAAAAAAATAAATAAAATCTTTAAAAAAAAAAAATTAACTTCTGGGGCACCTGGGTGGCTTAGTGGGTTAATGGTCTGCCTTCCTCTCAGTTGTTAATTCCCGGTTCCTGGAATCAAGCCCGGTGCCTGGCTCCCTGTTCAGTGAGGAGTCTGCTTTTCCCTCTCCCTCTCAATTAAATAAAATCTTAAAAAAAAAAAAGTATATGGAAAAAAGAATGAAGTGATAAGAATTGCCACAAATAGGTGATAGTAGAAAATAATGACTTTCCCTAATACAAAGTATGATCTTGATATAAACTGAGCTTTTCAGGAATGTTTATTCCACAAATTGATGGATACAGATGTTCATTTTGTAGGTTCATCAAGGATTGTTTCTGATGATTTATAGAATTCAGTATTTCAATAATTTAATCTGGTAAATATGCTTGTTGAGCAACGTTAAAACTTACTCTGTATTGTGTTGTGGGAACATTTCCTATCCCACTCTTTTTATTTTGTTAGAGATGCTTTTGTCCTTTTTAAGTAGCTGTGATTATTGAACAATGCAGGCTTAATTTAAGTGTTTCCTTTTGGCTTCTTGAGCACCTTTTTTCATGTAGCAGAAATTTTACTTAGACATGATAGTTAGAAAATAGGCAACCTGCAGCTCATCTTGCTGGTGGTTATTTAAGTTACTTGGCTTACCTTTTCTGAGGACATTTTTCCTAATGATGATCCTATATTTGCCAAACTCTGAGCAGGTCCTGCTGGCAAATGGAGTATCTTTCTCAGTTTATACTCCAGACCTTTTGTTGTATGCCATATATATACTATAAAACTTATGGAAGTTGATTTAACTTTCTTTTTATTGGCATGGTTTTACCTGTTTTATTGGCGTGTTGAGAAGAATTTTACCTTTAAACTGAATTTTTTTAAAAAATGCTGTTCATTTCCTGCAAGCGATGGTTAGGACTCTCAGTTGCAGTTAGCGTTCCCTAATCTGCTTTTAATTGCGCAACTCTTCCCTCTGTAGAACCGAGACCAAATACACAGTTCATTCATGCATGCATTTAGGTACTGATTGAGTCAGCTCTAGGTCTAGCTGGATGCTCAGGTAGGGTGTTTGAATAGAATACTTAGAAGAATATACAGTTTCTAACCCACAGACGTTAATGTTGTTGGGGAGATTAAATCTACATTGAAGAGTTGTTGTAGATGATATATATCAAATGACTGTTACCAGTTAACAGAATGTAGTAGAACATAGAAGGATGTTATGGTTTTGCGTTCTCTTAAAAGGTTTCATTGAAATGGTGAGACTTGATCTGGGCTTAAACAGGAGCAGGTTGTTAATAAAGTAAGAAAAGCAAGGCATACTGGCTTAAAAGCAAGGGCATAGAGGTGTGGGTGGGTATGTTCTGTTGGATGAAAGATTACATTGATGATGCCAAATTTGTAGTAGGGTAATAGCAGTTATGTGAAAAGGCCAGTGTGGGAGAAAACTGTGTGTGCCCCGGTGCCCAGTAATGTAAAAGATGATAAAGAGACAGGAGTCTCTTCAGTAATGTACAAGGTTGTAATGTAATGTAACGTGTAAGAATGTAATGCAAAAGATGATAGAGGTGTCTCTTTTACCACAGTAAAAACCTTGATGGGTTAGGAATTGGAAGAGCCGAGTCCGTTGCTTTTAATTTTTTTGCACTTAGGTTGCTGTTCATGTGAGCAGTTTGAACCAAAGAGTCTGTGGATTCCTTCTGCTTTAATATTCTTTAATTCCATTATTGAAGATAAGAAGTGGCAGCCACTGGTTGGTATTACCTGGGGAGTTCGGTGTAGCCGAAGGAGGTTACCTGCTGTAAATACCTCCTGAACACATTCCTCCGTTACTCTTTCGTTCCGTTGTCCCATTCAGCACATGTACCGGAGTTGTACGGTTCTTGGTCATTTCCTTCTAAAATTGTATTAGTCAATTAAATTATCTAATTGAGCTCAAAAGGAATAGAGCTTTGTTTAAGGGAAAGTGTAGAGGAATAGTTTTAATTTTGGAAAACCTTAGAGTACCGGCTTTGAGTTGAGAACATGGGTGATCAGTGGGGATGATAGTAGGTTGATAGCATCTGGGGGAGGGCTTTAAGTGCCATCCCCGGGGTCACATAGTTTGTATGTGGTAGAGCTGGGTTTGCACCCAGGTCTTCTGGACTTCAAAGTCTGTATTTTCACTAGACTCTTCAAGCTAATTAGGAAGATAGACACAAGTAAGTAATTGCAGTGCCATGTACTACATTGTAGTATTAGAAGTATCATCAAAGCATGGAAGAAATACAGAGGGAGGGAATGATTAAATTAGCTTCGAGATGGAGCATTGAGAGATTCCTGGAGAAGGATGATACCTGAACAGGGCTTTGATAGCAATCTAGGAGCTGTGTAGGGTAAAAGGGAATAATAACATTCGTGTTTCAGAACCTCTGTACTTTGCTTTAAAAGACCAGGGTTATCTGGCTTATTTCTACTGTCTATTCTCTTCCATCAGTCTCCCTTGTCCTTTTTTTTTTTTTTTTTTTAAGATTTTATTTATTAGAGCACACACACATGTGAACATGACCCTGGGATCATGATCCGAGTCAAAGGCAGGTGCTTGACCAGCTGAGCCACCCAGGTGCCCCTCCCTTGTTCTTTTTATATAGAAACGTGATCATGACATTCTCATCCCAGATGGTGGATGGTTATATCATTTTCACATTGCTGACATTTCTGTTAATTATATACCATACCATAGCAATAATTCCTATAGTTTTTCTTCAATTAAATGAAATAATATTTTGTGTAGTGTATATACTACGTGTGTGTGTGTGTGTGTGTGTGTGTAAGCATAAAACACCACAGCTTGTCCATTCCTGAATTCTTTATTAATCTCTTGGTTGGGTCTTGAGTCTGAATATTTGAGGATATACATTTGAGTCCCAGTCTTTTTCCCTTCTAAGTGTTCTGAAGACACCTTACCACCCCCCCACCCCCCAGCATGCACAGAGATGTGTCCAAAGTAATACCTGTGTATTCTGTGCATAATTCTGAGACCAGTAAGATTTCTGCCACCCTTGTCCCCACTTTTTTTTCTTTTACTATCTTTGATAATTTTGATTTGTTGTTTCGATTCTGTTCTCTTGTTTGGGAAAAGCAATTAGCCTTTGTTTTCCGTAATTTATCTTTTTTTCTGATTGCTGCCATTTCTGTTTTGTTTTCCATAACTCTCTGCTTTCTGTGTCAGTGATGTTGTCACTAGCTATTTCTATTTCTCTCCAGGTCTTCTGTGGTTTTTATTTTTATTTTTTTTTTAATTTTTATTTATTTATTTTTTGGTCAGAGAGAGTGAGCACAGGCAGGCAGAGTGGCAGGCAGAGGGAGAAGCAGGCTTCCTGCTGAGCAAGGAGCCCGATGTGGGACTCGATCCCAGGACGCTGGGATCATGACCTGAGCCGAAGGCAGCCGCTTAACCAACTGAGCCACCCAGGTGTCCCGGTTTTTATTTCTTTTACAGGTTTATTGTCATATTTATTTGCTGAACTATTAAGCTGTTTCCGGAGTTCTCTGATTTGTCTCAGTCATCTGCCTTTTTAGTGTTTTGTCTATATGGTGGATTCATACAGTGCATAGGTCCTATACTGAAATCTTTTTTTTTATTATTCATCAAAGAATGGAGTGACTTCTAGTTGAAACTGTTGTCAAGGGAGGAACAGTGTGGGGAAATAGCAGAGAAAGTCATCTAAGGGAGGCAGCAACTTCAGTCGGGATATGTTCTCACAGAATACTTTTTCACTAGGCTGATGTGTCCTGTGCTCTGAAGACATTTCTTCCTTTAAAATAGTTTAATTAAAAATTAAAAATTTTAATTTTAATTAAAATTTAAGTAAAATTTTGGGGCGCCTGGGTGGCTCAGTGGGTTAAAGCCTCTGCCTTAAGCTCAGGTCATGATCTCAGGGTCCTGGGATCTGAGCTACAGGCTCTCTGCTCAGCAGGGAGCCTGCTTCCCCCTCTCCCTCTGCCTGCCTCTCTGCCTACTTGGGATCTCTCTGTCAAATAAATAAAATCTTCACAAAAATTTTTAAGTAAAATTTAAATAAATTAGATCAAAGTAATAATATGTATATATTTTGAAAAAAGTACTTCCAGTGTTTTTTTTTTTTATTTGACAGACAGAGATCACAAGTAGGCAGAGGGGCAGGCAGAGAGAGGAGGGGAAGCAGGCTCCCTGCTGAGCAGAGAGCCCAGTTCGAGGCTCCATCCCAGGACCCTGGATTACGATCTGAGTTGAAGGCAGAGGCTTTAACCCACTGAGCCACCCAGGCGCCCTAGTACTTAGAGTTTTATAATAAATATCATTATTCTCTTGCCTCAACTCTCCCCAACTCCTAGTTTTTATTTTCTTGAGACAGCTGCTTTCAACACTCGTAGCTTATTACATTTACTTCCATATTTATAAGTAATATGCTTATATTCTTTTAAATTTTTCAAAATGTTAACTATTAACTGTTTATTATGAAAGATGAGGTTTTATATATATCACCTGTCTTCATTTTTATCCTTATACTTTTTGAACGTCTTTTTAAAATGATGATCTTGATACTCATTGTTTATGACTGTGGATTACATTTTCTGTTGTGTATTTGTCTCGTAGTTAAAAATTGCCTCCATCTGTTCGCTTATTTGATTTTCTAAGTTCCTGTCAGTTCTTCCCAACCTTGAAAAAGAATTATAAAACTGTCTGAACACAACACTGTTTTCCACCTGATACAACACATCAAGAAACCTTATCTGTTTACTCCTTACCATTTTCCACCCTCTTCCTCTTCTCCTTGCGTCCTCTACTCCCCTCTTCCAGTCTGTGCCACGTATCTTCTAGACCTGTTAAACATTATCCAAGGATTTTTCTCCACTTCTCTCCTGTGAGAGAGCTTATTTCCTTTATCTTGGGGTCTTTCTGTTTGTTTTTTCTTCTTTTCTGTTTGCTCCTTTGTTTCAGTGGACCTTGTGTTCCTTCTAGAGGGTGCAGAGGAAGGAAAGTTTTTGATACTTTGCCTATACTTCGATAAAATGTGTGACTATGTAATAGTTTGGGTATATAGTCTGAGTGAAATAATTTTCAGAATCTTAAAGTCACTGCTTCATTTGTCTCCTTTCAGGTGTTGCTATTGAGAAGACTAATGCCATTCTAATTCTGGAAAGCAGTTAACTAGACTCTGCAAAAATATTAGTATCATGAAAGGCAAAAAAATTTAAAAGTCTGGGAAACTATTCTAGGTACTTTTCATCTTTTTTCTTTCTGAAAGTTTTTAGACTTTATTCTTAACCCCTAGTGCTCTGTTACGTCACAGTACCATACCTCGGTACGGCTATTTCTTTTCCTTTGTTGTATGGGTGCATTCTTTCAGTTCGCATAGTCATAAATTTCAGTTTGGGAAATTACGTGTTTGGTAGTTTCTCCCTTTTTTTTTCAAGTCTGTTTCTAGTTGGTTGGATGTTAGACGACCTGGATCGATCTTCTGACTTTATTATTTTCCTGTTTGATTTTTCATTCTACTTTTTGAGAGGTTAAAGATGTGCAGAGTGATGGTTGGAGACTTAGGCTCTGAAGCCTGAAGCCCAGTTTGATTTCTGGCTTTGCCTTTTTCTAGCTGTGTGAAGTTACTTAATACTCTTTCTGTTTTTCATGTGTAAATTGGGTTTGTATTAGTACCTCACTCAAGGATGTGGGAATAAACGTGTTCATTCACCCGAAGTGCTTAGAAAATTTCCTGGTAGATAGTAAATGTTCATTGTTATTATCATTTGGCATCATTAGTACCTCAAGTTAATAATCCGGCTGTCTATTTGAATTGTTAGTTAAGAATTCTTAATTTCATTAAAACTTTTGAGGAGCTCTTGTTTGCTGCTCTGTTCTTACAGTCTCTTGTTTTGTGGGTGCAGTTACCATCTTAGTGGGACAGATGAGGAAATTTGGGAAAAACCTCCAAGATACAAAATGGACCCCAAAACTAAATACGTGATAAAACACATCAAGTCAAATACACAAACAAAAATAAATTGAAATTTTAGATTTTTGGGGTTCAGCAGTGCTAAGGTTTTTTTTTGTTTCCTGTGTTGGTAGTTTTATCATATTTACTCTTTTCTTTGAATGTTTTGGTGTACGTCTTATATGTTGGCTTTTTCTAAAGTTCCTCATAATGAGGTTCTAGTTATATTTGGTGGAAATACATGTAAGTATTGTGTACTCGGTGAAGCACATCAGGAAGCACAGACGTCTGCTTGTCCTTTTGTCGGTGATACTAAGTTTGAACATTTAAGGTGAGGTCAGATAGTTTCTCCATTTTAAGAGTACCTTTTTATCTGTGTTAATTAAGTGATCTTGGGTTGATATTTTCAGAATGTAATTATTTATATATACTTTGGCATCCTTTTTAGATGTAAGGTACTGTGATCTGTTACATCATTATCCATTTTGATTCTCAGATCCAAATCTGACCAGGAGAAGCCCTTTCAAGCTGGCTTCTTTGCCTTTTTATGTGTTCGTATCAGTTTTTGAGCACTTCCTTAGTCTGGCATGACAAGATATTCTAGGTTCACCTTGTACTTTCCCTGTCCCAGACCTGGAACTCAGATTTTTCTCCAAGGAGCTCTTGTTTCTCTTCATGGAGGAATAATAGTAAGAAACCCAAAATCTGGGGGTTGAGTCTGCTTTTTTGCTATGGAGGTATCATTGCTTCTGGGTCCCTGTGTGTGTGCATACATATATATGTACGCATGTGTGTACCTGCACATGCATAGGCATGTGTGTATTTGTATCTGGTATATAGTTACATTCATTTGTGTCCATTTATATTTAATTTTAGTAGGGATTTCCCCCTAATTCTTGTTTTATTTTTGGATATGTATTCAGTAATATTGTGCAAGTCAAAAACTATATTAAAAGGTACATTCGAATACCTTTTTCCTTTTTTTAACCACATTTTAACTACCTACAAGCAACATGTATATAAACCTTAATTTGAAGTTTATCCTTTCTTGTTTTTTTTTTCTATTTGCAGATACATACATGTACATGTATTAGTTACTCTTCTTTGTTGCACAGAAGTTTGCCTAACATTGAATTTTTTTCCCACATTGCTTTTTTCACTTAAGATAGCTTTGATATCTCTCCATCAGTTCATAGAGACCTTCCTCATTTCCTTTTTATAACTGCAGAGTGTTCCGTTGTGTAGATGCCTAATGGTTTCTGCACTATGCGTCTTCACTATGTTTACAGGATTGTGCGATTCCAAAGAGTGCCATCATAACTTACTGTGTATGTGTGTGTTTTAATTAAAACATAAATTTATTATTTCTTGAGGTTCTGTGAGTAGAATTGAATTAGTTGTTGGAGCTCTCCCTTGGCGAGTCTTTCAAGCAGTTGCAGATGGAAGTTGGGGCTAGAGTCATTTGAAAGTTGAAAGTAACGCAGCATCCAAGGTAGCTCACACATTATACCTGGCAACTGATGCTGGTTGTCAGCTCAGGGCTCACCTCAGGCTCTAGCTTACATTCCAGCTGAAATGCTTATTTGTGACCTATTTGGCAGGAACTTCTAGAACATGTCAGTTGGGTTCTGAAAGGGAGTATCCCAAAAGTGAGCATTCCAAAAGGTCAAGTGGGAGCTGCAAAGCTTTTAAGATTTATCTCAGAAATCCTAGAACATCACTTCTACTTCTGCACTCTTGATCAACCAGAGCATTTATGCTGGCCCAGATATAAGGAGAGAAGAATTAGTCTTAATGTGAGAAACAGGGTGCATGAAATTGAAAGCAACTGTATTTGGAGATTGTATGCATAGTCTGCCTTCTAGCAATCACAGTTCACATCCCTTCCATATGTAAGATGTATGCACTTAATTCCAGCACTCACAGTCTCATCCCAGTGTGGCATCAGTTTGACTCCAGAATCTTGTTACTGGAGTCAGGTCCAGATATGAATAGATAAAGATTCTTGGGTGCAGTTCCTTTAGTACAGTTCCCTGAAAACCGTTGCCCTTGATCTGAAGATCTTTACTGAGATCTTTATTTCTCATTATGGTTTTGAGTTAACTGTCTAGTGTTTTGTGTTTTGTTGTTGTTGTTGTTGTTGTTGTTCCCCCTCCATTTCCTCTAGGATGGCTCTAGTGATCAACTTTTCAGCCTTTGTTTATCTGGGAATTTTACGATTTCTCCCTTACCTTTGAAGGAGTTTTGCTGGATATAGGATTCTTAATTGACAGGGCTGTTGTTGTTTTTCTTTGAGCCCTTTAAATACATCAGCTCAGCTCACTGCCCTCTAGACTCCAAAGTTTCTCATGAGAAATCTGCTCAAAATGTTAGGATCCCTTAATGTGATAATCACCTTTGTTTTGCTGTTCTCAAAATTCCCTCTTTGTCTTTTGGAAGTTTGAATATAATGTATCCTGGCATGGGTGCCCGTTGAGTTCATTACATCGAGGTTGTTGAGCTTTATAAATGTTTATTATATTCATGTCTTTAATCAAATTTGGCAAGTTTTCAGCCATTATTTCTTCATATATTCTCTCTGCCTTTGTCTCTCTTACTGGGACTCCCACAATGCATATCTTGCTCTACTTGTTGGTGTCCCATGGGTCCCTTAGGCTCTGGTCACTTTTCTTCCATCTTTTTTCTCTCTGTTCCTCAGACAAGATAATTTCCATTGTCCTATCTTAAAGTTCATGGATTATTTCTTCCTGCTCAAATGAGTCTTTGAATTGCTCTAGTGAGTTTTTCATTTCAGTTACTACACTTTTCAGGTCCAGAATTTCTTCATGGTTTCTATTTAGGTTTCCTATTTATTGATATTTCCATTTTGTTCATATTTCGATTATATTTTCTTGACCTTCTCTACATCTTCCTTTGTTTTCTTTGTTTTTTGAGCATCTTTAAGCTAGACATTTAAAAATCTTTGGCTAGTGTATCTGCCATCAGAGCTTTTTTATGGACAGTTTCTTTTATTTCTTTTTTTCCTTTAAAGGACATACTTTTGGGGCACCTGGGTGGCTCAGTCATTAAGCATCTATCTTTGGCTCAGGTCATGATTCCAGGGTCCTGGGTTCAAGCCCCGCTTAGGGCTCCCTGCTCAGCGGGAAGCCTGTTTCTCCCTCTTCCATTCCCCCTGCTTGTGTTCCTCTGTTGCTGTGTCTCTCTCTGTCAAATAAATAAAATCTTTAAAAAAAAAAAAAAAAAAAGGCCATACTTTACGGGTTTTTTGTATGGTTAAAGTTTTTGTTTTGTTTTGTTGTTTGCTGAAAACTGGTTATTCTAATATGTTAATTCTGGAAATCAGATTTTCCCCCTTCCCCGTGTCTTGCTGCTTTTTATTATTGTTTTTTGGGAGGTATTGTAGGCTCTCTGACAAGGATCATCAGCCTGAGGTAAAAATTTAAGGTCTTCTTCAAGACTTGCCCTGGGCATATACAGTCTTTCTGATTTCCCCTGTATGTATAGTTGTTCTTCAATCTCCTAGTCTTTAATGTTGGGCTCCCATAGGGAGGAAAAGTGAGAAATAAAGGGAGGGAAAGGGCATAGGCCCTTTAAAGCCCCTTGAAATTTCTTCAACTTGAGTGGGGGAAGGGCTTATCATGGGGAAGGTCTGACAGCAGTGACTACCCTTCTCTGTGTCTGTACCTCTTGGATGGGAAGCAGCGATCAGAGTACAAGGTCCCAGTATTCGGAGGACAGTCACGTATGGCCACCCTGGTTCCTGCAAGCTCTGTGTAAGCTGCTCCGAGAACAAGTGCCTTGCCTGTGACCGGGGGTGGGGTGTGGTAGGAAAGGTGACTGTTCACTTTGCTCAGAGCTGAAATTAACCACAGTACTGTCCTGGTCTTCGTCTTGGAAGTTGCAAGCCTTCAGTAAACTCCAGAGTTCCAGAGCAGTTCCCTGAGACAGACTCCACAAGCACAATTATTTAGGTGGGGAGGCCAGTTCTGCCAGTGCTTCCTGCTCTGCTGTCTCCTCAGAATCTTCTGTCTGTGCATGTGTTTTAGGGACATACCTTCAGGGTGAGAAGCTAGAAATGGGATTGCTAGATCAGAAGATAAATGCATATGTAACCGAGTTAGATATTGCCAGATTGCCCTCCTTAGAGCTTGTAAAATTTTGCGTTCCTACTAGCAGTGTATGAAAGTACTTGTTTCCTCACAGCTTCACCAACAGTACGTTGTCAAGGTTTTGAGTTTCTGCCAATCTGGGGTAAGTAGTGATTTCTTAATGTAGAGATAAAGTAAAGCCTAAGGAGAGAAAGCAGTAGTACAGAGAACTAACCTGGATTTCTAGTTAAAAAATGTGAATTAAACACGTGTTTCTCTTCCCTCCTAAGACCCACTAAAATGGGAATAAAGAAAAAGAACTTGGGGCGCCTGGGTGGCTCAGTGGGTTAAGCCTCTGCCTTCAGCTCAGGTTATGATCTCAGGGTCCTGGGATGGAACCCTGCCTCAGCTCTGCTCAGTGGGGAGCCTGCTTCCCTTCCTGTCTCTCTGCCTACTTGTGATCTCTCTTTCTCTGTCAAATAAATAAAATCTTAAAACAAACAAACAAACAAACAACTTAGGAAGGTGCTGCTTCTGTTCTGATAATGTGCAGTGTTTTGTTTGTTTAAAGTTCAGTTGAATATCCTTTTGGTGAAATACTGGTTTAGAACTTTACCCATTTTTCTAACTGGTGTTTGATTTTTCACAGTTTTTAAGAATTCTTTGTGTATCAAGGATATTGTCCTTCTGGGATGTTGTAAATATTTTCGGGTTTTTTTTTTGGATTTGTTTCTGGTGTGTTCTGTTTTAACCATGCAAATTTTTTTCTTCTGTTGCATTATGTTTATGAGCGAGGCGCTGAAAAGCTGATGGGAAGCTTTATGTTTAAGGCTGGGGCTTATCCATGGACAAGGTTCTTGATGTTCTATTCTTGGGGTCATTTGGATTTAAAAGAGTCTACCAGTTTCTTGGTAAAGAAAGTTGGCAGATGGGCCCTTTTCTGTACATGGATCTTTTATCCCTGTATTTTCTTTTCTTCTTTCCCATTGCTGTGCCTGGGGTCCTCAAATCTCCTACTTTGGGTCTTGTATTCTATAGTTAGCTTTCATTCTCCTGCTGTAGTTGGGGAACTATAGTTTCTTGTAGTTGCTATGTGTCATGTATTGAGAATCCAGGGATTTTTTTTTTTTCCCCCAGTCTTGGAATCAATCTAGATGTTAACCTCATGCCTCACCATTGTCTTGGGAAGTCATTCAGAGGTGTAGATTTTTTTTTTTTTTTAAGATTTTATTTATTCATTTGACAGGCAGAGATCACAAGCAGGCAGAGAAGCAGGAAGCAGGCATGCGGGGCTCAATCCCAGGACCCTGGGATCATGACCTGAGCCAAAGGCAGAGGCTTTAACCCACTGAGCCAACCCAGGCGCCCCAGAGGTGTAGATTTTTGAATCCTTTGAGAATTAGGTAGTGAGACTTGACTGACTTCCACGGGCACTTGGGATGTCTGTTTTCTCAGTCCTGGTAGTTTCTCTTTTCTCATCTGTGGTCTCAGGTTCTTTATCTTAATTTCTTTTATTCTCATTTCAGTGGATTTTAGATGGGAGAAGAAAGAAACATACTAATTTATTGTACTTAACTAAAAATCCAGGTGGTTGTTTGCCCATAGAGTTCTTTCTCTCTCCTTTGGCTCTACTTCCTGAGCAGTTGGATCCTCTCAGTACTTCACATATTGTGCTTTTATATGTCTATACTCAGATGATTCTGATCAGTAGTTAGAAAATTGGTTTCCTTTTTCCCTCTTTGATGTCCTTTTTAACTTAAAGGGAAGGTTTTTTTTTTTTTCTTTCAATTGCAAGCAAAAGATTGTTGGTTGGTCTTTTGAAATATGAATGCTACTGAAAAGTCATTTGACTTAAATTTGACTTCTGTTGACTTAATTGACTTAAATTTCCTTATATTGGTATAGTTTGGGGATTATAGCTATTTTGTAGTTTCATCTTAAATGAATTTCCTTTCCTCTTTCTTCTTTTTATTTTGGTGGTTTCAAGAAGGGGAAGTAACCATACCTTTATTCTTTATTTTAAAATGCATTTACTACAATGTCAAAAGCAGTGTTCAAATCTTATATTTCATTTAGGACTTTGAATACCTGGATTAAGTACCCATGCCAAGAACTTTTCCTGATTTGTATAAAAAGTTCTGCATGAAGTGTATGATTCTAGTCTGGCACATTTGGTCACAGTGAGTTTCAAGTCACAGTGAACAGAGGAGAGCGCCTCCTATAACACACATGTGCTAGAAGTATAGAGCTGTCAGAGTCTGCGGCAGCTGCAGGAACTGGTTTCTTTCACTACCCTTCTTAATAGCTCTTGTCTCTCAAGGTACTTCTGCTCCTGTCTGCACATCTGCTTCAAGGTCTCCATGCAAGCCAGTAGTTTCAGTTCTCTTGTAAGTTAAGCTTACATGAGCTGCTGGTCTCTCTCAAACCTACATGTGCTCTTTCTGCCTCAGCTCTGTACAGCTGACAAGTGTACAGCTGTTGCTGTTGCTTGTCATATTTCCCAGAAAAACAGATTGGCCCAGACCATCTTTTTGTGTTCCATTTGCGGTTTGTTGTTCTAGCCAAACTATAAATTGGCAATCTTGAATCAGGCGTCCAGCGTTGTTCATCTGCTTCCAGATGTCAGAGAGGGAGCAGTAGGGCAGCAGAGCCGTGGTAAGGAACCAGAGATGGGACGGTTACCCTGGTGTAGGTGAGGGAGTAGGATAGACCTGAATACATAGGGTATTCTCTCCTTCAGTATCCAGTTTATTTTTAATAGACTACCTCAGGCAAATACTTAGTGCAGAATGAATGTTGTAGGAAACTAATACTTAGGTGTCAGAGATGACTGGGAAATCTTTCCTATTTGATCCTATTTTCGGTTTGCACTGTGAATGTAGTAGCATAGTGTGAGAAAGATGACTGTACTAGAAGACAGAAGTCTTGGATTCTAGACCTGGTTTTTGCCAATATTGCCTTTCTTCATCAGAATAATTTTTAAAAGGTCAATGGAGTAGAATAGTTTTAAGGTACTGTGTAGCTGTAAAAACGTTGTGACTCAGATTGTGCCTTACTAAGCTGGGAAAGGTAATTTTCACAAAATTAAAAGTTCAGGTTAATGTAAAAAATTAGGAACAAGAATAGAATGATTGGACCCATATGTTAGGAATAGATATGGGAGTTTTGTAGTGAGCTTGATTCTTCTCATCTGTACTTGCTTCATTTGAAATGGGATGGTCTTTGTAAATAGATTGAAGTCAGTATGGTTACAAACTTCCCAACCTAACTTGAAATCAAGTAGTGTATTACTGTAAGTATAATATTGAAATTTGAAATGCTTTTTGTCTTCGATGCTTGTTTAAGAAATAGGAATTGGATATTTGGAATAATTGAGTGAAACGCGTTTCTTTTACTTTTTAGGATTTAAGTGCCCCGTATGCTCAAAATTCGTACCTTCAGATGAAATGGATTTGCATCTTGTGATGTGTTTAACAAAGCCAAGAATAACCTATAATGGTAAGTCTGGTGCTTTAAAATGCTATTTTAAATTAGAATTACCTAAGATTTTATGAATTTTATGTTTCAGGTAAAATTGAAAAGGCAAGGAACCCTGGAGCTAACTGGTTTTTTAGTTAGGTCTGATGCTTTGGCTTTACCATTCTTTCCTGACCACCATCTCCAGACATTTAAAATCCTAGGCAAGATTTCTCAGTGTAGCTTTGGTACATTTTGAAATAGACTTAAAAAAAAAAACAACAACACAGTTCATTCCTGGCTTTTTTCAAAAATTTTTAAATAGACAAATTTCAAAAGCCTACAAGAAATTTCACAGATTTTTCAAATGTAGTATTTGATTTGGAATAGAATGAGTAGGAAGAGCACCAGTAAACAGTGAACCCAATTGAAAGGTTGACTTCATTCAACAAATGTCTTTTTTCCTTTAAAGATTTTATTTGTTTGTTTATTTTAGAGTGTATGATTCAGGGGAGGGTCAAAGGCCCTGGAGAGAGACGGGCATACAGACTGCTGAGCGCAAGGTCCCATACCAGGAGATCATGACCCCAGCAAAATCAAGAGTGGTCAGTTAAACTACTGAGCCATCCAGGCTCCCTTCAGTAGATGTCTTATGAGAACCTGTGGAGTACGAGGTGTGGTGTTAGGAGGTTGGGATACAGCAGTGAATAAAACAGATGGATTCTACAGCTGAGCATCAGCCAGAAGTTAACCAGTTTAGCCCACTTAAGAATTTGAGATTAAAAAAAAAAAAAAAAAGAAAAAAAAGAATTTGAGATTTCTCCCCAGATTACAAAAATGCTGAGGTGGGAGGTAGACTTTAATATTGACATAAACATGTTACCCTGTCTAGCTCTTTTGCAAACTGATTTAGGAATCTCTTTCTAATAGAGCAGTGCTTCAGCCACACCATTTGTAGTATTGACAATAGAACCCTTTCCCTCCACCCTTTATTTTCCAATGAATAAGTAAAAGAAGATTATAGCAGTTCCTTTGAATAGTAAATGCACCTGTTGATTATATCCAAACCTTCTTGCATTGTCAAATTGAATTGGTTACTTGGCATAATATAATTGAAATTCAGTTACTTAAAAAATAAACATTCTCAATCAGGTTCAAAATTTGAGATAAAAGTGATGGGGCTTGTTTCTCATTTGTACTCCATGTCTTATCATTACCCTCCATAATTATGTTTATTGCAAGCGTTTTAAAAATAAAAATCCTTAAATGTTAAGAGTCTAGCCGTGAATTTTGAAAGCACAAATATTAATTCCTTGAACAATGTTTGCACATAACCTTAATATTCTGTACATTTCCTTATTGTGAGAGATATATATACATACATACATATATATAAATCATATATATATGCTACATATATGTATATGCTACAATCTTTGTGAATGCTGTTTGGCAGTTTTTAATTTCCTTAATTGGGCTCAAGCCAAGAGTTTCTTGTTTGTTTTTTAAGATTTTACTTATTTATTTGACAGAGGTCACAAGTAGGCAGAGAGGGAGAAGCAGGCTCCCTGCAGAGCAGAGAGCCGTATGCGGGGCTCTATCCCAGGACCCTTTTATTTAACCCACCAGGCCACCCAAGCCCCTCAAGTCAGGAGTTTATTTTTTACTAGCTCATGTATTTGGTATCTTGAAGATAACCTCCAAGAATCAATATGTAACCTTCTGCTTGGGTATAGTGTTGTTGGAAAGGAACCCACAGGCCCAAAATGGTGTCACTTAGGTCAAGGCACCAAGTCAGTAAACCAAGACTCAATACCTAACCTAACTGCAATTTCACACACACACACACACACACACACACACACACCCCCACCCCCAACACCCACACCCCCAACACCCACACCCACACCCCCCCCCCCCCCCGCCGCCCCCGTTGTAGCCTTTAACTAGTCAACATGAGAATTTCCTGGTCAGCACTAAGAAATGTGATTAGATGCCTCCAGTTCACCGGAGAAGGGTGACCTTGACTAAAACAATGGGTACTTTGCAAATTTTCTTTTTTCCACCTCCTCTCTACCTTTAAAAACCTTTCCTTTTTTGTAGCCCTTTCGAGCTCCCCTCTACCTGCTAGACAGAATGCTGCCTAATTCATGAATTGATTAATAAAGCCAGTTAGATCTTCAAAATTTACTCAGTTGAATTTTTGTTACTGAAAACTGTAAACCAAGAATTTAGGTTTTAAATACTGAATAGTCTTCAAATTCAGACATTAGTTAACTTAATGGGAAAAGCAAATAAAGGTGCAGATATTTTTAAGAATGGCTACCTACTTTACGGTAGGTATATCTGAAACTTTTTAATTTGTTAAATATATATTAACTGTCTATAAACATTTGAAAAAAAGCAGCCAAAAACAGTTTCTTTATAGAAATGGGACAGTGGCCAGCAGTGGTAGTAAAAGAAAAAGTTGTTTGGATTGGCTGTTTGAGGTTAGAGAGTGGTGGCTGATGGGCAGTATGCCTTCCCATTACGGTCTGCAGGATTCTTACACCAGGCTGTTTTGAGGGCAGAACCCTGTAGGGAAGGAAAAAAAAATGATCCGGTCTACACTTCTGAGTTCTTGGCAGAGACCTCTAATAAAAGACAGATTAATAAGAGAAAAACAAAAGTTTAGCAGTGCTTGACTTATATACATGGGAGATACCCTGGGAGAAGGGAGTAAATCTCTGAGATGATTTAGAAGGTGGGTTTAATGCTGTCTTCAGCTAAAGACAAAGAAAGTGAGGGTGGGGTTGGGAGCCTCTAGCTATGGGCCTTACAGGGAAAATTAAGGTAAACAAGGCGTTTGTTATGCATATTTAAGCACGGGAGTCTTCTCCACTGATAAGATAGATTCTCTTCTAATAGTCTCTTACGACAGTTTTACAAATGGAGATTTCCTTTATAAATGCAAATTTCCCTTATAAAAGGATAATGTTTACTCTTTTCAGAGCTTTTATATCTGTTTTTCCAATCTCTTGAAAATAATCCTATACCAAAGAGGCTTATTTTGAGATGGCAGATTCTGTTACCTTTCAGTCTCCTAAATCTCATCTATCACAGATGATAAAATTGGGCTCTTGAACGGGTAAGGTAGTCATCTAGGATCACTACAAAGTTTAGAGCAAGTTGAGTCAGAAAAATCTCGTGTCAGTCACATGGTTTTCTAACTTCCAATTTGAATTCCTAAAAAAAGAAAGATGTGCATCAGAAAGGTAGGGTGTGTAAATTGTGTTGATACTCAAATGAGAATTTTTTTTTTTTTAAGATTTTATTTATTTATTTGACAGAGAGATCACAAGTAGACAGAGAGGCAGGCGGAGAGAGAGGAGGGAGCAGGCTCCCTGCTGAGCAGAGAGCCCGATGTGGGACTCGATCCCAGGGCCCTGAGATCATGACCCCAGCCGAAGGCAGCGGCTTAACCCACTGAGCCACCCAGGCGCCCTCAAATGAGAATTTTTTTAGCATGGTGTTTATTATACCTTTTACAGCCTTTCCTAAACTAGCTAGAACTGAAATTTTGAAAAGTATTTGTTAAATGTATACTTATTTAACTATAAATATTCAGAGCAAGACGATTGATTAGTTGAGCTTGTTTTTCAGGCTGAATATATTTATAGTCAAACTCTACAATAGCATGAATTTCAGAAATTTAAACATAAACTGGTGATTCAAGAGTTCCAGATTTATACTCCAAGACATTACTCTGTTTGGTTTCCAGACTAGCTCACAATGATTTTGTTTTTTTGTTTGTTTCCTTTAACCTGTAATAATATATGCAAATACTCAAGTCTTGGTAACTGAAGAAGAAAATTGGCTAGGTAGAAGCTCTCAGGGTTAAGGCACCTGGCTCGACAGAGGTTCAGGTAGGAGGCCCAAGGCAGTCTGACAGGGAATGATTCAGAGCGATGTGAGTGCTTACCTACTGCAGGTGGTGTTTTTGGCAGGATGGAAAAAATTCAGAGTGCCACAGTGAGTGTTCATCTGTATCGACTGCCGTTAAGTCAGGGACTGCCTGTTGCACGGTCACTGAGTATGCTCTGGCAGTTAAGAAAGATCTAGTGAGACCTTTTACAATGCAACTTGGTAAGTTTATTTATTGTAGGCAGGAAGAGCTACACTTTTCTGCATGAAGCCGGTGGGTATATGCTTAGTGTTCAAGGCGGAGGGGACATGAAGGGTATATTAGATCATAAATGTTTTCTTCGAATTTCTACTCGTAAAACTACTTTCACAAGATTTCTCTGGTGCTTATCATTCAGCTTGATATTAACTATGGGTGACATACGGGCAGTCATGAGACCCTGTAAGTATGTAGCAACCAGTCCGTATTTGATCCTTATCGGAACTATGCCGGCTATAGATCCCGCCTTCTGGGCTAAAGGTGAACATTTTTGTCCTTCTGTCTGTCATCACTGACTATTTCATATACTTTCCCCCTTTTCTGTGTGCTTGATTATTTAGTTTGTGGACCTAATAATTCACTGGGTAGTCTGTGAACTTAATATAAATTTTATGGGCATTTCTTTGTTCCTCATTTTCTGAAGTGTTTCAGAACCAAAACCAAAAGATGAAATACTGTTAGCAAGTTCTTAGTCTTGATTTTATTGGTCTTTAAAGTTCATTAGATCATAGCATGTTTTGTGTCCTATAAAAGTTCAGTTTTGTTTTAGTTTACAGGAGTGTAAATGAAGGTAGTAAGATTCGTATTTAAGAAATCTTTGCTTTAGTGGAAATTGGTACTTATGCGTGTGCATGTGTACCTGCAGGACATACAACTGAAGGCTGGCTTTTCTTGAGAGTTCATTACAAACTTATCAGTGAATCAAAGCAGAGCTTTTCACAATCATCAGGAATAAACCTGACTGCCGACAGGGTAAGATGTGACTATTACCGTAAACAAATTTGAAGAACGATTGAGTCCCTTGGAAGGGAACTCTTTTTGTAATGAAAGTGAGGAAGAAGGTTCCCGCCTTCTGTGCAGTCCGCCAGAGAATGTGAAGCACAGACTCAAGTGTTGAAGATCCTTACGCACCAGGCATACAGACCTGGATTCCAGTGTGGATCAGTAGCCTTCCAGTGGCATTTTAAGTCTTAAACTTGCTCTCTGCCTTACATACTGCATTTTCTTGGTTTTAAGACCCCCTCTGCATGTTTAATCTTCCTGAATTCAGGGTATTTCTGAAAATGACATACCTGTTACATTTATGGTTAAAAAAGTTTTGTCAGCCATAAAGCAGGGTTTTAAAAAAGTAAGGGGGTAGTTATCATTGTCTGAGTTTGTATAAACTTTGGCTTTTGTGGAGTTTTGATTATATGTGATTTGACATCTCTGTTCATATTTTGCATTGATAGTTATAGGGGTTGAGTTTTAACTTAAATGTGGATTCCTAATAGCTTTAAATGACTTTGTAAAGATCATAATATTATGGGACAGCATTGAGGTAAAGTTAATTTTTTTGTCCCATAAATTGTCATGCAATACAGTGAAACTGAAGGCAGTAGAAAGTGTCAGACCCCTCACACTGGATCGTACAAATTTTCGAATAGATGACATCCTAGAAGAGGTTGACAAAACAAAAGCACAACTGCTCTAAAACCCACATGGGATTCCTTTAGAAAAATGCAGTCACTGTCTATTAAAGGTGAACCTGTATGAAAAATTAAAAATACACAAGGAGTGAGAGCAGGTGTGATTATAATTACTACCCCTAAGAACTTTAGATTTATTTTCAAATCATTGTAGTGATAAAAGAATGAATAGGGAATAAGTTTAAAAAAAAAAAAAAGACACATAGTGAAATTAAACCCTTTAGACTTAAGTCATTGAAAACTAAATCGCAACAAATAGATTGAACAGCCAATTAGATAGAGCTCTGAGGAGAATTAGTGAGGTATAAGATGGGTCTGAGAAAATTAAGCAGAGTATAACAGCAGTGGAGAGAAGAGCCTGGGATGAGAGCATCTACCATATATAAAATCTCAGAAAAAGAGATGGGATTGACTTCTGGTTTCTAGCTCTACATGTAAGAAATTTGGAAGTAGCCCTCTGTCCTAAAAACTAAGTAAAAAGCTGGTTCAGACTGAAAAATCAGTAACTTTTCTTGAATTCATAAGAGGAGATGGGAGGACACAGGAAAACTGCCAGCCTCCCTCAGTGATTGCAGAAACAAGTCTCAGGTTTAGCAGACACTCAGGAATGGGAACCACTTCGGGAAACCAGTGCTAGGGTAGGTAAACCTGAACTGTAACTGATAAATTGCTGGGGGCTCAGTGCAGACAAGTCCGAGGGTTTTAAACTCCAGGGAGACCTAGTCACGGTGGGGCTCCCAACAGTTTTGTAAGATTGTCCTCCAGGAGCTTGACCAGGTTCCCATTGTAAATACGGGGGGAGAATCCCCTTCTGTTCTGTGGTAAGAGGAAGGAGAAGGGGACCATTTTGAAATACACCAGAGGACTCTTCTTAACAGGGCCTGCCTCAGAGAAACTAGTTAACCAGAACCTGACTGACCTGAGAGAAGGGAAAAACTCAACTCCAGCCCACTCTAGCCATCTTGTTCTACCTAGTGAGGGAGGAAAATACCCTGAGAAACATTTATGAAGTTTACAGTCCAGATAGGCTCCCTAAAAGACTGTGGGACAAAAGGCACAACATATGTATGATGGGAGATGGAATTGGCAAGAGACAATGTTTGAAAGGAAATGGCAGAGAATCTTCTAGAATTGCTGAAAGACAAGAGTTCTCCGATTTTACAGGAGCATTATGATGCCGAGCAGTATAAATAAAAATAAAATCATACCTAGAGACACCATAAACCAAGTACCTAATAAAAAGAGAAAAATGTTAAAGTAACCTGAAAAATACTACCTTATTTCACTTGTGTTAACATTTCTAAAATGCTTTTTGATATGTGTAGTAATTTAAAATTTAGTGTGTGTTTATAAAAAGGCAATGGATCAGGCATGGTCCTGTGAGAAACTTAAACATTGTTACAGTCTTATCCATTGTATGCCATTAAGAAGTTTTATGCCTATAAGATATCAGATTCAGTTTTACTGCCCTATTTTTAATACATAGATGCTCAAAAGCAGCACCAATTTGCATTAAAAACATTGTTAAAGAACTGCAAAGTACTAACTGACTTGAACAAAGTACTAACTTTGAATTCAGCTTGCTAACTTCAAATCCTTATTTTACCACTTAATAGCTGTGTCATCTTTGTCTTGGTTTTCTCTCCCAGAAACTTAGGACTAGAAGGAGTGCCTCTAATAGATTATAAGAATCAAGTGAGAAATCATACATAGTTCTTTGTAGGTGGCGAGTGCTAAGTAAACAAGACCTGTTCTTACTAAGAGATACTACCTTTGACTTGAAGAGGTAAACCTATAGTAGGTGCCATATTTTTAACATGCTAACAAATCTGCAGTTCCTTTGATATTTTATTTTAAAAGCCCATAGTTACTTAATTCCAAATTAGATGTCTTAAATAGCAGAATTGTATAAGATATGGAAAAGCGGGGGGGGGGGGAGTAGGAGGGTAATCTGACTCTGCTCTCAATTTAAAGCTGCAGTTTGATGGGGGGAAAAAAATTCCTGCTTTTTATGGGCACCTTGGTGGCCTACACATCTAAAATCTGAAGTCTGAATTTGACAGGCAGACTGCTTAATCCTGTGGAAGCCTAGATCCTTTTTTTTTTTTTTTTAAGATTTTATTTATTTATTTGACAGGGAGAAATCACAAGTAGGCAGAGCAGCAGGTAGAGAGGCAAGGAAGCAGGTTCCCTGGGTCCCAGTACCCTGAGATCGTGACCTGAGCTGAAGGCAGAGGCTTAACCCACTGAGCCACCCAGACACCCCAAGCCTAGATCCTTTTATCTCCCTATAGAAATTGAAGTACTGTAGAAAGTACAGTGACTACATGTGGATAACTGTTTCACTGGAGATACATTTCTTAGAGCATCCTTTTCAAATGAGATACATAGAATAGAAATTGAACTAAAATACACAGTTCAGTGAGAAGGAAGTTCCGGTAGATTTCTAAAGCATGAGGTAGGTTTTAGATTCCATTTCTGATTTCATCAATAAAATTTCAGGATGAGGACATTTTTTTTAATTTACCAATTCTTGATTTGTCTCATTTTCTAGATCTTTCATATCATTTGTCCTACCTCTTTTGTGTTCTCCTTATCGTTGCTTCACTTTCATAATGTTGATAAAAAAAAATTATTCTAACATTCAAATTGAGCTTTGCTGATTTTAAGAAATCCGAAGAAGCAATCAGAGATCCTAAGAAGACCAAATGAACCAACTATACTTGTCCTCAAAGAGAGAGAGGTTTTGTACTGGTTGCTGTTCTTGTTTTGGTTAAGATGTGTGGTATTGACAGTCTTATTTTCAAGGAATTCCAATACGAATACGAATAAAGTGCATTTCCAAAGTTCTCCTATTTTTTTATGTTTTCCCTCTATAAAAGCAAAGGGCTCAGCTCATGTCTGTCAACAGTTACGCCCTTTCACAAAATACTTTCTCTGTATAGAAAAGTGCATAGTAAAAGATGATCTATTTAGATACTTAATCTAGGCCTTCAAAGGATTAATAAGATTTAGAGAGAAAGGGAGGGCGTGTTGAGAAATAACAGGTAGGTATAATTTGGGCAACTAAAAATAAAAGAATCGATGGTGGAAAGATAGATTAGGGCTGTATAAGGAAGTTTTTAAAATAAATTATTTTGAACTTGGATCATTCATATGCAGAAATGTTTATAAAGAAAACAATTTTTCTAAAGACCATTTAGAGAATGGTTTGGCACTTGGCTGTGGAAGTGTTAGATGGAGCACAGGGAGGAGAAAGAGAGCCATGTCAGAGACCCTACAGAGAGAGGAGGAGTTGGGCTTAGTAAGTGCTAGAAAGGAGAGGGAGCAATGTTGGTTCCAAAGCTCCCCAGAGTTTCCCAGCTGTGATAGGAAACTGCTCTGCTATGCAGAGGGCAGGAAGAGACCAGGCAGAGGCCAGAGACCAAAGAAAGAGACCAGTCCAAATTGGTAGATGACAGTTTTTTGTTTTTTAAAAATATTTAAGTAATCTCCACCAAAATGGGGTTTGAACTCACAACCCCAAAATTAAGAGTAGCACATGCCTCTGATTGAGCCAGCCCGGCACCCCAGTAGGGGACAGTTTTAGTAAGCAGGGGGTTTGTCTTGGGCAGCAGCAATGCTAGTGGATCTCTGCCTGCCAAATCTTAGAGAGGCCCTAACTAGGTTTAGTCACATATATTGTCCAGATGCTCTCAATACCACATAACTATCTCAAGGCTGTATCCTGGAGGCAGTTTCTGGGAATGGGGAAGGGAAGCGGAATGTACATTTTAAGGACAGAGGAGGGGATGAGGAGCCTCCAGATTGCCTGGGTCTAGCTAGTGAGACAACTTGCAGTTACTGTAAGCTTCTCCAACAAGGCCTCTCAGGTGTGAGGGTTAGTAGTAGAGTGACTCAGTTTGGGGTCAAGAGATAGTTGGGAGTACCTGTATCTTATAAACAAGAAGCCAGGGATGTTGAATCTTTGTAGGCTGTGAAAATTACAAAATGTGATCTGCTCCCCCCAGTCCCCCCCACCCCCCACCCGCCACTCCTGCACAAGGAAGGAGTAAGGAGTTTTGCAGAGTCACTGGATATTTTGTTGAGTTCAAGAAAGATTTTGGGGGGCAGGGGGACTATTAAAGAAATGCTTGTAAATATTTTCTCAGTGACCATTAATTACTTTTTTTTTTTTTTTTAAGATCTTACTTATTTACTTGACACAGACTGTGAGAGCAGGAACACAAGCAAGGGGAATGGGAGAAGGAGAAGCAGGCTTTCTGCCCAGCAGGGAGCCCGATGTGGGGCTCCATCCCTGGACAGTCGGATCATGACCTGAGCTGAAGGCAGACCCTTAACAACTGAGCCCCATAACCAACCATTTATTACTTGAAATAAATAAATATATATATATATATATATATATATATATATAAATAAATGCTTTTTCTCCCCCTGTTTAAGTCACAGTAGCCCTGATAATTCAAAATACTGCCCTGGATTTGCCTCAGAGATGGCCTTGAATAGTATCTCCCCAGCCACTGAGTGGTTTGGTTTCAGGGAATGCAGTATTAGCACAGTGGCGCTGTATTTGGGGGGGGGGATTGTAATTAACTCTTAACATTTTAAGTGAAGTAAGGTAATATAATAGTAAAAGCTGTAAAGAATATATTGCTAGATAGCCCTCCTTTGCCATCCAAATAATCATAAGATTTATGATTTGCTTGTTTTTTTCCATTTTCTGCTAGACTGATTTGGGGTCTCCAGGCTTCTTGACCTTTCAGCATCTCCTAGATTATGGTTATTTGGGTGTTCTCTTACCTTAATCTCTTTAAATTCTTCTCCTTGGTGTTTACCTCAGTCTTAGGCCTTTGCTTATAATGCTTTTTGGGGCCAGTAACCTTTTTTTTTTTTTTTTTTTAAGATTTTATTTATTTCTTTGACAGACAGAGAGCACAAGTAGGCAGAGAGGCAGGCAGAGGGAGAGGGGGGAAAAGCAGGCTCCCTGCTGAGCAGAGGGCCCCATGCAGGGCTCCATCCCAGGACCCTGTGATCATGACCTGAGCCTAAGGCAGAGGCTTAACCCACGAGCCACCCAGGCACCCCACAAGCAAACTTTTTATAACTAAAAAATCTTTAATCAACACCTAGATCTTGATTTCTAAATCTTTAAAAATCTCCAGTAAAAAGAACCAGACTCCCATTGGCAAAGCGGCTGATTCTAGGGCTGGAGCAGAGAAAATAAAGAGGAACCTGGAGATTTTGTGTTGTCTGAAAGCTAGGAAGTGTTCGAAATTCAAAAAAGTAAGGTGGTGTCAGAGGGACACAGGAACCAGTCTCAGAGAGCTCCCAATGAACAATTTCAGCAACAAAATTGGTATAGAATAATACTGAGTTAAAACCAAAAGTTTAAGTTAAATATATCTGAGTCCATCAGTCAGTCAGTAAATGAATACAGAATAGGAAAAGTTTAACCTTGAGACTTAATCCTAAAATGCAAACCATACATTTCTTTAGTTTAAAAAAAAAAATTAAATTTCCGCATTCACAAATGTGGTGATGTAAAAGAATTTTCTTCCAAAATCTTACGTGCCATATATGCTGAGTATAAGTACTTCCAGAATACACCTGAACATACTGTATGTGGCACATATCCATAGTTTGAAGTACATGATCTTACTTTTTTTTTTTTTAGATCTTAGTTTATTATAAACATCGTAGTGTGCATGAGAAGGATTTAGAGGAATGAGTACTATTGTAAGCCCAGCAACCCAAGACTTTATCATTTTTAGAGGGAAGATGTGAGTTAATCTTTGTATTATTTTGGGTTTTATATTGTGGAATTCTCACATGAGGGCTTCTATCATGAAGTCTTATTTTCTAACTTAGACATTTTATGGTTATTATATACAGAGTACAGAAAAGTTTACTCATTAACAAAAGACTCAGCTGGACTATGTGTGTTACCCTTTATTAAATTGGTAAGAAAGATGTATGCTGTCTTTTTTCAAATTGAGGTAAACTTGGTATATAACATTATGTAAGTTTCAGGTATACACACTGTCCTTGCTCAGTGCTGTTCTAAGTTTTCAGTGTTTACCTGTCAAGGAAACATGGTTTGTCTCTACATTTGTTTTGATTCATTGAGAACCTATATATTTAGTGTTAAACTTAAGTTTATATCTAGTATTTTATAGATTTGTTACTGTTAAGAATAGCATTTGTTTTTACCATTTGAATTTCAAACTGGTTTTGCTGATACAAAGAGAAGCTATTGGTTATAGGTGAATCCTTGGATTTTCTAGACCTGTAACTTTCATCTGCAAATGAAGGTGTTTACAAGTTTTATATACATGTTTTTTGTTTTGTTTTGTTTTGTTTTTCAAAGATTTTATTTATTTATTTGACAGAGATCACAAGTAGGCAGAGAGGCAGGCAGAGAGAGAGGGAGAAGCAGGCTCCCTGCTGAGCAGAGAGCCCAATGCGGGGCTCAGTCCCAGGACCCCGAGATCATGACCTGAGCTGAAGGCAGAGGCTTAACCCACTGAGCCACTCAGGCACCCCACATGTTTTGTTTTTGTCTTACTGCAGTAGTTTGAAGCTTAAAAATGATGTAGATAATAATGGCCCAGTGGGCATGCCTGTCTTACTCATTGTCTTTAGTGTTTCACTGCTTAATGGATGCTTGGTTTGAGTTATGGTAAATTATATTTATTGAATACGTGTCATTTTTCTTTTTTGCTTTAGGCAAAAAATAGCTTAATTTTATTAATCGCCCCCCCTCCTTTTTTAAAGATTTTATGTATGTATTTGAAAGAGAATGAGAGGGGGTAGGGTCAGAGGGAGAACAGACTCCCTGTTGAGCAGCGAACCGACCTGGGACTTGATCCTGGCACTCCAGGATCCTGACCTGAGCTGAAGGCAGTTGCTTAACCAACTGAGCCACCCAGGAGTCCCAACTTTTTTCCTTTTTTTATTTGTTGATAAATTATGTTGATTTTGTAACATCTTAGTCGAGTTTTCTTGATTTCTCATGTGACTGGATTGAACTCTGTTTGACCATGTGTTACTGCTCTATTAAAACATTGACACCAAACTTACGTTAGACAAAAATAATGCTGGCAAAAATGAATGGAACACTCCTCTCCATCTTTGCTCTGGGATAATTTAACCTAGAAAGTACTGTTCTTCTCAGATCAGATAAGAGTTCACCTATAAAACCATCTACCTTTTAAAGGTAGATCTATGGCAGTCTTTCTGACTTTTGTGATCATTAGTGTGTTCAGATTTTCCTACTCCTGAGTTGGTTTTGAGAATTTGCGTTCTGCTAGAAAATAAACCTTATCCTCTAGATTTCGTAATTAATCGTCATAGCATTGCATATAACATTTTCTTACAGTTTTAATCTTTTAATGTCTTTGGCTATATTGCCTTTTTCATTCAAATGTTTCATACAAATGTTAAACCTTTTTGTTTTGTACTTATTGTGCCTTACACTAGCTAGCTAAAAGGGGCTGTTTCAGAGTTGTAAATAAAGCTACTAACTTATTATTACTAAGTACAATTTAAAGCTCCTTGTTTCAGGGGTTTTTTTTTTTTATGATTTATTTTTATTTATTTGAGAGAGTGAGAGCACAGAGATGGAGGGCTTCATCCCACCAGGACCCTGAGATCATAATCTGAACTGAAGGCAGACACTTAACTGAGCCATCTAGGTGCCCCTTTTTTAGTCTTCCCATTTTAATAGTAAAACTGTTTTAGAAATAGAAGTACTTTTCTTGTAAGAGCTTTAGTTACTCTATCTGGGATTTTAATATAAAACGGTCTTGTTATTTACTAGATAACTTTTCAGTTTTTAATCTGCGTGATTCAGGGGTTAGCTAGAAAAAAAGCTTCTTCATTTCAAAGATACATTTTTTGGGGGAGAGATATGTAATGAAAAGTCACTTCTGGTGGCGATACTAGATTTACTTATTTTTAAAATACATACCTGTGTATATATATCTCTAATAAATTGAGTCTGATTACATTATTGAAATAATCTGTATCCTTGCTTATGACTGGTCTACATAGTCTGACAGATTTAGGAAGGAGTTTTTTACAGTATCCCTTCTATGGCTGTAATTTTATCAATTTTTTCTTTTTAAAGTCTCTTAAATTTCTTTTGGTGATACTTGCCTTGCAGCACATTTTTCCCTGGCTTTATGTATTTCATAGCTATGTTATTTACACAGATATTTACGATTTTTCTTCTGTATTGAATGTTTTTATATTATATGCTTCTCTCTTTTGCTTTACCTAGTAATAGTCTGTTTTATCTAATATTATTTTGACTAATGCTTATTAAAAACTGTGAAGGGCCTGAGGTTTTAGCCTTCCTGAAAGCTGACAAGTTAGCCTGCCACAGTTTGATGGATTCTGGCAGAAACCAGAATCAAACAAAGGACTTCTAATGTTACTACTCCTAGCAATAGCCAGAATAATCAGCATTTTCTTGTGTTCCTTCCTCCATCACCTCCAGGTGATGTGAGAAGGACCAGGTGGTATCTGCACACTCAGTAAATTGCACTGCAGAAGAGGAGACCTGAGCTTAGGTAGGGAACCTGAATCGTTCATCCTGGGAAGTAAGCCGTCTGCCCTTGGCTCCAGAGGACACTGTCTCCATCTTCCGAGGCTGTTTGCTCTACAAAAATCATTGAAAAGAGAGCCTGAGACATGCTGAAACATGAGAGACCCATGGAGAATTGTCTCCCAACAATTTCTTTTTGTTTGCATTCACCTGCTGGCTTTTAGCTCACCTTTTTCGTGTTACTGTTTTTAATTTTGTGTTTGAATAACATGTTTGCCGTGGTCCCAAAGCAAAGAGGCACAAAGGCTATGAGTGAAGGCTCCCTCTCTCCTCAGTCCCTCATCATCCTTTCCAGGGGCAGCCAGTCCTACCGTTCTTGTGACCCTTCCAGAAATACTTAATGCTTATGTAAATATATACACATAATCTGCCTCCATACTTTTTATATGGTGATACCATGCTTTAGATGGTTCTGAACTTCAAGTTTTTTATTCATAATATGTCCTGGAAATTACTCCAAATGAATTTAATGGTTCTTTACAATCACCTTATATTTTATAGGTGGGCGAGCCACAGCTGATGAACCCCAGTCCCTTATTGATGGATGTTAAATTGTTCCTGGTATTTTTTATGTGTATGAGTAGGTCTATGGGATACAGTCCTGGAAGCCTTTCTTGGTCCATGATGTATGTGAATTTGTTATTTCTGATAATACTTGGGAGTATTACCTCCAGTGTAGTGCTGGAGTGTATTTGCTAGTATCTCAGGATTTTTGTAAGACCGATTGGACCGGTGTGGGGGTAATCTTTTTTGAGTCTTAGAATCAATGTTATGCTTGCTTCAGAAGAAATCATTTAGATTTCCTTTTTCTATACTCTGCAGCTGTATAAATAGCATTCAAATCATCTGAACTTCAAAGGTTTGGTATAACTCCCTGTGGAAGTGTCTGGGACTCATGCTTTTTGAGGATTGCTCTAGGACAGCTGTCTCTGATTTCTATAGAAATTGATCTGTTTGGATTTCTGCCTTCAGTCTGTTTTGCTTCTTTAAAGTAGAAAATTATATATTTCATTGCTGCATATTGTTAGCAAATTAGTATCTTAAGGATTTATTTTCTGCCAAAATGTGATATTTTCCCAATTTTTTCTTAATGTATCAGTGTTTGCTGTCTTTCACCCTTTTTATTACTGGTCTTAGATACCTTTGGGTCTACCATTTTTTCCTGTTTTAAAATTCATTTCTCAGGCTTTTAAAAATATTTTTTCTGATTCCTTAGATGTGCTTTTCCTTGTCTACTGGGAGGTATTAATTAGTTTTCTTCCGTTCTTCTTTATTCCTTTCCTTCCTTCCTTTTTTTTTTTAAGATTTTATTTATTTGACAGAGAGGGAGATCACAAGTAGGCAGAGAGGCAGGCAGAGAGGAGGAAGCAGGCTCCCTGCCAAGCAGAGAGCCCAATGTGGGACTCTATCCCAGGACCCTGAGATCATGACCCGAGTCAAGTCGAAGGCAGAGGCTTAACCCACTGAGCCACCCAGGCGCCCTCTTCCTTCCTTTTTCATCATAAATATGCAAGGCTGTGAGTTTTTCTCGGATAGATTCTGATATACAGTATTTTTATCACTGTTACTTTCTTCTTGTTGAATAGATATTGTATATCTTGGGGATCTCTTCTTTAACTCAGAAGTGAGAGTCTTTAAATTCCCAGGCGTTAGGTGCCTTTTTCTTCCAGTTTCTCTGTTTTCTAGTTTTACTATATTATGATCAGAGGATGCTCTCTGTACTATTTTTGTATTTTAATTTACTAAGTTTTTCTTTGTCGTTTAATATGTGGTCATTTTTGGCAGACATTCCATATTCATGTTCAGTTTAAGGTCTTCCATATCCATCTTGTTTGTCACTTGATTTGTCATGGACTGAGGTGAATTTAAGTTTACTGATGATGTTTCTGTTTTTATTTGTATTGCCTGTACTTCTTTACTTTATAGAATGTTGCTATGATTTTGTTATTACATAATTATTATAACGTAGGTGCAAATTGCATCTTTTAATGTTTAAAGGGTCCTGTGTCTCCTTTAATGCTTTTTGCACTATGACCTTGTATGATATTAAGAGTATAATTCTTTTTTTTTGTTTGTATTTGCCTGATAAGTATTTTCCTTTTATTTTCATCTTTCATCTTTTTGTTTCAGATATGGTTCTTGTGTACAATACAGGGTTAATTTTATTTGGGATCCAATCTTATCTCCCCCCCCCCCCTTTTTTTTATTTTTAAACTGTGTTGGATTAGCCCATTTACATTTAGTAATGAAGCTAGTTTTAATTCTGGCGTTTTGTATTGTGCTTCCTGTTCTTAACAGCTTTTTAAAAACATTGACTGAGTAGCCAGTTTTTCTTTCTCCATATTTCTGCTTTAGTTAGGAAGAACTGTATTTCTTTTTTTAGAGATTAATTTCATAAGTGTAACTATAACTATAGGATAACATTGATACTCATATTTTTATACACTATTTCTTTGAGCAATGATGAAATATGAAATGATGAATGAAATGATAAAATCCTCCCCTTTTAAGATTTTGAGAGAATGAGCAGGGGGAGGGGCATGGGGAGAAGGAGAAATAGACTGTTCACTGAATGGGGATCCCCATGTCAGGCTGGATCCCAGGACCCTGAAATCATGACCTGAGTCAGAGTCAGACACTTAAACAACTGAGCCACCCAGGCACCCCAATTTCTTACCTTCTCTATATCCTGATTTTGGTTATTACATTATCTGTTTACTTTTAGTAATATTAAATATATTTATACTTCTGTTACTTGCTTTGTCAGCTTTAAATGATTTTGACACCCAGTTATTAGAGATAATAATTAGCTCTTTTGCCTTTATTTAGTTATTCAATTTATACATCATCTAATTGTAATTCTCACTTTTATTTTGATTGCACAGTGAAGTGGATTCAGTTCTCACTATGGTCCTTTTGCCTTGGCATCTCTTGATGAGCTGAAGTTCATTCTCATGTAAATCCTTTAAGAAGGGTTCATGGGAGATAAGTTTTCTAGACAACTTGTTTAGGCGTGAAATCCTTGGCTTGCACTTTCCTGGAGGGTATTATAAACATTTCTTCCAGTCCCGTAGTGTTAAAAGGCTACTATGAAGAAGTCTGAGACCAGTAGGATATTTTTAAAATAGATTTGGGTTTTCACGGCTAGTTTTTCTTCTGGGACTCATCTGCTTCAAATTTGCAGCTCCAGTTCTATTTTCTTTCTTTTCTTTCCTTTCCTTTCCTTTTTTTTTTTTTTTTTTTTTTTTTATTTTTTTTTTTTTTTTTTTGACAGAGATCACAAGTAGGCAGAGAGGCAGGCAAAGAGAGACAGAGAGAGAGAGAGAGAGAGAGGGAGGGAGGAGGAAGCAGGCTCCCCGCTGAGCAGAGAGCTTGATGTGGGGCTTGATCCCAGGACCCTGGGATTATGACCTGAGCTGAAGGCAGAGGCTTAACCCCATTGAGCCACCCAGGTGCCCCTTTAATTTTATTTTTAGCTGTATATATGCAGTTGGATCTCTTTTGTTTTCAGTAGATAACATTTTTTTTCTTTGTTTTTAACACTTTCTTCCTTTCCATTTTATTTTTCTTGTTTCTGACTTCTTTTTACCCCTGTGATTCCAGGAATGTGTGCTCTTCCTTAAGCTTCTAGATTCACCTTCATTTTGTAAGTTGTTTTTTCCTTCTCTTTTTCATCTTCACTCCTGAGCTGTTTATATGTTTGTGTGTGCTCTAGGGTAGTTGCTTCCCTGTGTTTTCCTAAGTTGTTTGTTTGTTTGAATTCATAGCAAATAAGTTGATTTGCTGAGACTGAGTAGTAGATATATGATGTTCTGTTACACTGTTCAGTACCCATATTTTATATTATAGCTGACAAATTTCGTGTTCTTCTGTCACTTATTTTGTAGTTTTTATTTTACTTTGTTCTTTTCCAGCTTCTCTGGATTGATCAAGTTACTTTACCTTCCCTCTGAACTAAACCACAACTTTTACTGTGCATCTTGTTATTCCTGTGTCGATTACCTTACTTCAGTGTGTATCTTTAAACATATTTTTCTGTCATATTCCATCAAAATTAAGGGTTTTCTTTGTGTTCTTACCCTCACCTCCTTCCCTTACTATCTGTAACTCTGGGATGTTATGAAACAGTTTATATTCTACTTCATTAAGTTTGCATTGGTGAAATACTGTTTTCATTTAAAAGACCTATGGTTTTGCTTATTTGTGATCTCTGTCAAGTAAATAAACAAACTCTTTAAAAAAGGGGGGGAGCGCTTTGGTGGCTTAGTGGGTTAAAGCCTCTGCCTTTGGCTTAGGTCATGGTCCCAGGGTCCTGGGATCAAGCCCGTCATTGGGCTCTCTGCACAGCGGGGATCCTGCTTCTCTCTCTCTCTCTCTCTCTGCCTACTTGTGATCTCTGTCAAACAAATGAATAAACTCTTTAAAAAGACAAAAACAAAATAAAAAACCCGTGGTTATGATAAGTTTTAGTCAAAGTATTACCTATTCACATTTCACTTACACATGCTTAGTTGCTCACTGCGATTTTTTATACTAATTTTTCTGTTCATTGAGATTTTTGTTCTTCTCATTTCCTTTTGTTAGAAGCATTTCTATGAATAATTTCCTTAGACAGCCTTTCATGTATTACATACTTAATGAGCTGTTGCTTGTCTAGATGTTTTTGGCTTGCCTTCATATAGAATACAGGATACTGTTACTTCAGGTTTTGGGTTTTTTTTTTAAGTCTATAAAATTGTTATCTAACTGCTAGTATTATACATGAGAAATCTGGCTAGGTCTCATTTTTCATTTTAAGTTGGCTTGTTCTTTACATTTTGGAAGCATACAGGTCGATTTTATGTTTTGAAGGTTGGAATTCTATTTTTTACAGGATGTGTCTGTTTTAGTGTTTTTCCACCCTACTCTTATCTCTGATTAATCCTGCTTAAAGCTTCATGAGCCCTTTCAGTTTAAAACTCGAGTCTTCAGTCAGCTCAAGGATTATTTTCTTCTAGTATTTCTTTGATTAATACTTGTTTCTGTGTTTCTTTTTCTCTTTAATTTCTATAATTTCAGTATTAGAGCTGGATTTGTCCTCTGTGTCTTATGTTTTCATTCATGAATTTTTGGAGGGGTTTTTTTTTTTTTGAGTTACTTATATGACATTTATTCTAGATTACTAATTTAGTTTTCTGCAGTGACCTTTCTTCTTCCCTTTCTCTGAAATACTAAATTAAAAAATTTCGGGTTTTGGTTCCAGGAACTTCTGCTTTACGAAGTTGTTGTCTTGTCCCTCCATGCCTTGTTGGCTTCCTTCCCTTCATTCTTTCTGACACTGCTGTACTCACCTGTTTCATTTCTTCAGCTTGGTTTACCTTCATTCACACTGCTGTGTATACTTAAATAGCTCTTGACCTTTCTCTCTTACATAATGTCAGCAGTTGTAGAATTTGTTGCCACACATGTAGATGATAGTGTTACTTCTTTCTCTGATAGAAAGAAGAGCCTAGTGATCATTAATTTGGCACACACGAAACCCTGTTTGTTTGAAGGTGTTAGGAAAGAAGTTTCCCTCTTCTCCCTCTTCTTCTTCCTTCCCTCTTGGGTGCAGGGCGAGTTCTGTCTTCAGCCCAGTTTGGTGGCTTTTTTTGGTTTCTCAGTGTCAAAGCAGCCTGGTTCTCTTGTCCCCGTGAGAGTCATTCATGTCCCCATGAGAGTCATTAAGGTGTTGCCTGAACACCTTAAGGATTGGTAGACTTTGAGCAGGCCTATTGAAAAGAAATAAACCTTACAAATGAGTGTATTTTCCCTGTCCTTGGAAGATTTGTTAAGCCTTTATATATTTGCTTTTTCTTGCTTTCATTACATGAGGTTCAGATGAATCTAGATTTAGATTGTCCAGGTTCAGCAATTAGTCACCATTATTCTAGTAATTTAGTAGTCAGATGAAAGGGGATCAAGAAAGAAGTCTCTGTTGCCATCGTTTCCTAGCTATTACTGTCAGAGCTCCTAGACTGGACATTTTCAATAGCTTTCCTGTGCATACATACATAGCTTTCAATACCTGTACATAGTAATCAACCTATAAGTATTTGTTGGCAAACTCAGTAGACGTCCAGTGCTTTCTGGTTGATTGCCTGATAACCTTGTCGGTAAAGGAATCAGAAAACAGGTCTAAGCTTATCTGAGTAGTCATCAGTCTGCAAAGTGCCCAGGTCACTGAAACAACCACCGCCAGGTTTGGGACGTTTTCTTTGTTCGTTGGCTGTTTCTTTGTCACTTGGTGTTTTCTCTGATCTGCTGAGATCTGTTGCTTTATCGGTTGTTCAAAAAGTACTTATCAAGTACTTACTGTGTGTAAAACCGTATGCTACGTGCTAGAGGAAGCAGAGCGCACAGGGTTCCCTGCCCTCCTGGATTTACCGTCTTCATTAGAGGCTGCAAAGTATCCACTGCATCTGACCACATTCTCTTAATTGGCTTACACAGTATCAACATGGGTTTTTAATCAGTCACTATTTTGCAGAATGAGACATTTCACTTAAAAACCTCAATTTGCAGCTGCTTTAAATACATAACATCTGGCCACACTGGGGCCCTTATTCTTATACAGCATTTGGCTGGAGTAGCAAGTGCCCCCCCACCCCCCCCCCACCCCCCCGCTGCCCCACCTTTGGATGGGACCTTGTGCATCAGTTTGTTGCAATTACCTCTTCACCCTTAAAACTGAGACCAGATTCAGTTGGCATTCATCATCACAACTGCTCTTCTTTTTTCTTACACAAAGATGAAAAAGTTGAGTTGCTCTTTGAACGTTTTCTGGCTATTCTCCCTTTAGGCATTTGAGTTTGTGACCTTTGTATGGTACTTATTAGCCTACTAATTCTCTTACAGCCTCAGGAGAACCGGCAGGACAGACGTGCTTCAGCTTTAGTCAACATGAGCAGTAGACACACACACATTGTAATACTCCTTCTCAAATTCATTCTAACAAAATGATGGAGCCCTAGTTACATAAATCTGATAATTCTGACATAATATGTATTTTTCCATGCTATAATACCATTTGAGTTGACATTTTTCAGTTTACTTCAAGAATGCTGTAGTAAAATTTTACTTATATTCAGTTAATAGCTCAAACCTTTTAAGTGTTTGAACATTTTTGTTTTCACATTTATTAGCTCTTTTGTTTTTGATCGTCAGTATTAAAGACCATATGAGATAAAGGTATTATGACCTGCAGTTCAGTTGAAGAAAAATGAGGCTTAAAGAGGTTTGCACTTTGTCTGAAGTCCAGGCCTGTTCTTTTTTCTATGAGACTGTCTTCTTCCATTTGTACTGTCTCATTAGATCTTCACAACAATCTTAAGAGACAGGTGGAGCGGGTTCCATCATTTCTTTAGATTGGAGAAAACAAACTCAGAGGAAGAGTCCTTTTCTTGCTGGTGGTGACATAGCTAATCTTCAGAACCTGCCTGGTGCTTGTCAGCTACAGTGCTAGACATTTCACAGGTCTTACTTAATTACTACCACTCCCCTATGACATAGGTATTGTTATTCTCATTATATTGCTAAGTAAGTCGAAGAGTTGGAATTTGAACCTAGAACTGTGTATAAATAACAGTTTTTTGTTGTTGTTGTTACATCCTATTACCCAGATTGCTTAACTCTCTCTGTATTGCTATTAATAGCCCACATTATAATTTAATACATTAATCTAATTTTAAACGTACACAATAAGAAATGAAGCTTGAAAATCAGCTTTTTTTGTGTTTTTAGGACCGGTGTTTTTCTCTCTGCAGTGATTCAAAACAAAGGTGGACCAAATTTAAGTTTAGTTCAAAGTCTATATTTTCTATTTTTGTGTGTTCAGCAGTTGCAGAATATTCCTTTACTTTTTAATGTGGATACCTTATCTGAGAAAATAACTGCTTTAGAGTTTACAAGTTAGTGTTTGGTTGTGAATTTTGGTTTATTGTTCATTTGTGACAGGGAGAGGGCATAAGAAAGTTCTCTTGATTTGAAGATTAGGGAATAATTTGGTAATCTAATAATTTCTTGGGTGACTTGTATGACTTCTTTCTGGCAGTTTGTTACATACCCAATTTTATATAATACTCAACCATAGCTAGCCTTTTAAAGTAAGTTAAGAACAAAAGGCCCAAGAAAGCTAAATCTATTTATTGAGTCTGTGTTCCTTTTGTATATTTTACCTTTTAAAGTCTTTAGTTTGGGTTCCATTTTATTCCACTTACATTTTTATTTTCTTGGAGAAGGTGCCAAATGTCTGCATTTCCAAAAATATTTCCAGGAATACACATTTTTCCTTAAAAGTCATCAGAAGGGTCAGAAGTTCTACCCACTTTTTAAAGAAATAGTCGTAATATTAAATTGTTTCTAACAATACAGATGAAAAGTAGCTATGTGTTTAGTCAGTTCTCAGTTATATTTAAAGAAAACATTGATGTAGGTAGTAATCATCAGTGGCGTCAAGGCAGAGGAAGCCAACAATTCCTAGTTGAACCAGAGTGTCTAAAAAGGATAAAAGCAGATGTTGACCATGAACTTTGAGTTTCAGACATTTTAATAAAGGTCATTCCCATGTTTTTATTGATGTATTTGTCTTATAGTGAAAATGGCAGTTTCTCTCTGTTAAGTATCATTTCTAGTTCCCCTTAACGATATTTAAGTTCAGTAGCAGCTCACGGATCTATGATCTAATGTTAACTTTGTCTTTTATGTCCTTTGGAGATAAATTTATTTCTGAAAGTATTTATTAATAAGTCCTGTGAGCCCCTATTTTTCATTCTTTGAGTAATTGCTTCTTACTAATGTTACGAATTCTTTTAATTCTTGATTTTTCTAGGGATTATTTCACATTTCAGCTGCTTTTGTTTTCTACTGCTATCATTGAGGGTTCAAGAACAAAAAATAAGTCTTCAGGTAACATGCCTGATCATAGTAGTGCTTGGCATTGTATTTTGCTGAAAAGATCATATATCTGTTTGGATGCTTGATCTGAAAATAAACTTGTGATGATTATGAAATTTTCGCATGGAATTTTCTTGGCTGCCTCTAACAAATTTGGTCTTATTTGTTTCTTTTCAAAAGGATTTTTTGGGGGTGGGCTGTCTGCTTTTTTTCATGTCTTGATCTGCAATAACTATATGGATATGTGCTTGTACTCGCTAAATATTTTACTTTTGCATATCTGGCTGCTTGAATTTTAAGTAATTTTTTGGGCAATGCAAAGTAAGAGCTTGAGGCTATAAGTGAAATAGCAATCTACAGAAGTTTTTAATTAGTTTATAAATGTATGTTGCTTATCACATTATTTTCAGGTTTTGTATTTTACTAAAATTAAAGAAAGTTTAAAATTCAGTTTTTCAGTTATGCTGACCACATTTCAAGTGCTATTTTCAGGCCATATGTGGCTAGTAGCTTTCAGTTAGGCAGCACAGATAAACAGGCTATTTGTGTCACCATAGAAAAGTTCATACAAGGAAGTAAAGTGTAAGCTCATTTCTGATACCAGTTTTGACAGCTCGATTACTCCAGAAGATAAAGCATATGACCAGTCGTGAATATACTTCCTCTAAATACGTAGCCTTCTCTGTCTTGAGTATTTCATACTTAAGGTAGCCTGAAACCGGTCATTCGCTTCACTATTTATGCTATTTTAAAGTGAAATTGTTTCTTGTAGCAGAATTCATGTAGTAAATGACTTAGCCTAAAATTGAATCCTAACCCCAGAACTTAGGTTAGTAATTTCTGCTAAGTTACTTAACTTCTTCGAGCCTCAGTTTCCTTATCTGTAAAATAGAGGTAACGTTAGTTTACGTCATAGGATTTATAAATAGAGAACATTAACTATATGTAAAGATACGTAACAGAGGGGACATTTATAGTACTTTTAAATATAGAATGAAGCCAGAACATTGAAAAATCGGGCAGTGTTTTTTGCATGGACTTTTTCCCACCCTTTAAACGACAATAGGTCTCTAGAAATGGTTAGGTCAAGATTATCCTGTAGAAGTTTCTGGTGGCCATGGAATTATTAATGGCATCATGTGAAGTTCAAACAACTACAATACCAGAATGAGGAGAAAAAGATAGAAAAATGACCAGCTTTGTTTTGGGGGAAGTCTGAAAAGTACTTTCTGAAAAAAAAAAGGGTAATAACAATGAATGTTTTGTATAATGTTTCGATAATTTATAAAGTTTTTCACATAATTCTTTATTTTTGAAAAGATTTTATTTATTTATTTAACAGAGATCACAAGTAGGCAGAGAGGCAGGTGGGAGGTGGGGGGGAAGCAGGCTCCCTGCTGAACAGAGCGCCTGATGCGGAGTGTGATCCCAGGACCCTGGAATCATGACCTGAGCTGAAGGCAGAGGCTTTAACCCACTGAGCCACCCAAACTCCCCTTTTACATAATTCTTTAAAATATCCTCTCTATAATATTTTGAGTACCTTTTTTATACCAATATTAAAGAAGACTAAAAGAAAACTCAAAGTTGAGCAACATTTTAGAGGTTACATAGGTAACTGGGAGGATAGAAATTCCTATTTTCAACTTTAAATCTTATGTTCTTTCTACTTTACCATACTGTACAATTGATAGCAGTTGTGTTTCTGGGACAGGTGTAGATTACAGAATCTCTAGGGATGGGGCCCATGTATGTGTAATTTACTTTCTTCTATATTGAGATAGAATGCCTACCCAAGTGATTCTGGTGCCCACCTCTAGTTAGAAAACATTGCTCTCTTCCTGGTTTAATTCTTCTTTCCCCGTATCAGTATATCTAAATTAATGCCCACACCATATGAGTAAGACAAAAAAAAAGAGACTGGTAAACAGTACAGTGATTTAACTTTTTAGTGTTCCAAATGTTTAGGTAGGACAACAGCAACATTTGAAAAAGCAGTAAAAGTGTAGTTTCCTATTAACGATCTTTAGTGCCTCTGGTTTACAAATGCTTGTGGAGAGCTTGAATCCAGTCAGACTAGCTAACTATGGAAGTTAAGTCTCTTAGTGTTCCTTTCTCTACTTCTCTAATAACAATTTTGACTATTAATAGTCTGCCTTCGATGTATTGCAGTCCTGAAATGTTGACTTCATATTGCTTATAGTAGTACCTTTGTGAATGTTTTCAGTCGATACTGACTAGCTAAAGATTTTTAACATTTTTTTTCCCCAGCTGTCTTGAAGATACTTCAGTGTCCTGGATTTAGTAGTTTTTCCCAACCATAGTTAACTCTGAATGTTTTCCATTACCCAGCTCAGAACTTTCCTTTGAATGGAAGGACACTGTCATTAATGGGGTAGGAGAGGGGACTATTCTAGCAAACCCCCATGTAGGCAAAAATGAACCGTGTTGCATAGTGAATTTTAAATCTGAAAATTACTCATTTGCTATTTGAGACAGCAACCCAGTTTTTGCAGTGAATGCACTGTCTTTTGACTCAGAGTTGCCTATCAAAATGCAGTTTGATTACTGGCTGTTAATATGTTCAGGCTACCTTTTAATTTTTAAGCAGAGATCGTTTCACTTGAAGCTATTTACAGTGAATATAGGTGGCTTCTGTATTGAAATTTGCTTGGGATGTTCTTGTATATAGGTGTACCTTTCTTAACATAGAATATGTAGTTTTGATTATTTTTCATTACTAGGGCTTAGGGAGCTTATGATTAAATGGCTGACTTTAATACGGCATTTTAGATTAAACTAAACTGATTCTTTTTAACTTAGTACCTGCAAAGCATAGCAGTATATTCTTAAAATAAATATCACTATTGTTAATTATATGCAGATTATATTTGTCTTTGTTGTACCATAAATAATTTTACTTAAAAACAGGATAAAACCAAGACCTTCAAGATACTAAAATTTTCCCAACTCAAAGATTTTTAAAGACCTATTCTAATAAAGAATTGAGACTTGGTCATAGGTCACCATAAAAGTATTGTTAAGACACTTTTCTGTGAACAGGGCCTTCAGGAGCTTATACTTAATGATTTTCAGTTCTTTTCATTTAGTGCTGACAATCTGTTACATAGTAGCATGTGGCAGAAATATGATAGTGCTTTTTCTTTATTTTTTAAAAGCTGGTCTGTCTCATTTTCTTAAATAAGATGATATAGACATTATATGGTTCATTTTGATTTAAATCTAGATCCAATAGTAATATATTCCAAAAGATAGAAAATGTGATACCATATCTCACCAATTCTGAGACATTCTTCCTTTTCATACTTTAACAACTCTGGAAAATGAGATGCATCTTAAAGTTGATTTTTTTTGTCATTTTAATGGTTTTTTTTTTAAATGCTTAGTAAAAAGTATCTTTTTTGTTGTGTTTTTTTTTTTTTTTTTTTTAACTTTATTGTATAACTCACATTCATTGTTAACGATGTGGTATATCATGGTATATCTTTACGGTGAAAGAAATTGATGCTGTGAGAATATGCTATATTATTTGGAGTTACAGGCCTTTACTAAAGATCTTCAGTGTCTCCTTCACATCCTCTTACTGCTGTCATCCTTAGTGTCATATGGCAAAACTGAAACAATTAAGTAATGAGTTTGATGTACGTTATTCAAGGGAAAATAATCCATAGATTGAGGGAGTACAATGCTTCTCCACTACTTTTGAAGGTACTCTCTCAAGAGTGGCTTTTATATGTTAGAAGAGGCAGCCGGAAAGGGGGTGGAATGCCTGGAAGGCCCTGTTTTCTAGGGTAACTTCAGCTAGCTAAAGCCAAGTTGGAGGATTGTGACTGGTGTTAAGTTGCCTTGATAGTGAGGTGTTTTCCATAAAGGCAGAAAGATTTAGGTTTAGATTTGTGACATGGGTGGAGCCAGTGGAGTGGCCTCCTTTTGTGGGTTCCAGTATACCAATTAATAGCCACTAATTAGGTTTTTCTGTTTGTTTTTTTACATTAAACTTTTTACATAATCATTAATCTGTGGAAAGCGATCCAGAACAATAAGAGAAAAATGGAGATCAAGAGAAGGAAGGAAAGACTTGGGGTCAGGGTTTGGGTGGGTGGAGTAGAGGTAGAGGGTGGGACCTCCATGGTGAAGAAGAGAAAAATGGGGATAAGATACTAGAGGGGGGTGTTAATGAGAGCATTTTCCATTTACCCAGCTTTACTTACCTTGGTCAAGTTTCTGATTGTCCTACATAGGCTTGTGAACTACCCAGTAGTTGGCTAAAATCATCCCATCCATAATCCCTAGATTCTGAATACAAAAATTTTTCTTGCCAAGGCCTTTATCTGCAGAGGTTGCCCTATTACCCCCTCCAGCCTTACGGGTAAATGATCTGTCTGCTGGTGTAGACCCGATAGAAATAGAGTCTGTGTTTCCTCTTACTGTGCTCTCAAAATGAATAACTGAAGGGCGAACTACCTCTTGGAGAGTGCACTTTCTACAGGGAACAATTACAGGTATACGCACAATTAAGTTTGTTGGTTTTTATAGGAGGTGTGGGAGAACCAGCCAGATAATTTTAGGCACTTTTAGAACCTTGCACTTTAAGCATTTAGATAGAGGTTGGTGTAGTCTTTTCTCTAGCCTATTTGATTTTTATTTCTACAGACAGTAATTTGGTTACTTGTGGTATAAATTCATATTGTTTTCCTGTTTTAGTTTTCCCTTCTCTACACTTACTGAGTATACATTCTCATGTATTTGGCAGTTTTTCCATACTCTCTAGCAGTGGCATGTTTTAGTTCTTCATCATTTTATCTGGCTAACATACTCTTGTTTTTGGCAAGATCCTTTAAAAAATTAAGCTTCAACATTTAAAAAAATTTTAAATTTTTAGTATAAAACATCAATTGAAGGAAATCCACCCCCCCCTCCAAAAGGAGTTTTCACTTTGTAAAGGGTTTTACTGTAGCACTATTTTAAACACTCTGCAGGGCCCTCTGAAAGCCAGTCTAATTGCTCCCTGGTGTGGCCAGGCACTGTTCTAGAAAAGGAGTAAGAAGAATTGTTGCATATCTGAAATCCTCAAGTTTCCTAAAGTCCCTTTCAGAGTCTACACAAAACTTTACCTTTTTTTTTTTTTATTTTCTTGAGTTAAGCAGATCTTTTTAAGAAGTCCATACTCGGGGTGATTTCTTTAGCTTACCAATTTTGTTATTTTAGAATTTTTAAAATTATAATAGTATTTTCATATCTTTTCAGCCACATTATACTCTTAAGTTTGTTTTTTTTAGCTATCTTGGGCATCAAATTAATATTGATTAGTAAGAGAAGGAAATGAATTCCAAATTGCAAATAACTGACTTGCTGATGAAGTTTTATAGCAAAGTCCTTTGCAAGTTGGAGGATTCTGCACTGTTCTTGCTTACTGTAATGCCTCAGTGAAATGTAAATGGAAATAAGATTCTGTCTATAAGTAAAGGTAAGTATTATTCACTGACTCATGAATAGTATTTCAAATACGTGTTTTATGTATTTCTGACAAAATATGCCAAATATGACAAAATGTAAAGAGTCACCACTCTTTACTAAGTGGTGTTCCCATAATTCATTTTTCAGTTTTATTGTCCTGAATTCACTTTCTCTTTCCTCAGAGGATGTACTGAGTAAAGATGCTGGGGAATGTGCAATATGCCTTGAAGAATTGCAGCAGGGAGATACTATAGCACGACTGCCTTGTCTATGCATATATCATAAAGGGTAAGTTTCTTTTTATGTTTACCAAGTTGATAGTAGAGTAAGAGATGCTTCTCAAAATTTCAGACATTGTCCTTAGGGCTGAAAAGTTCTCTTCTTAAGAGAACTCTCTTAAGAGAGCTCTTAACAGAGTCCCCCTGTTTCTTAAAAAAAGCAACAGCCCTTTTTACCTGTTAGAACTAAGATTTAAGCCCAGATCTGGTTTATATCCAGAAATCTACCATTTGTTAAACATCTGCTGGTACCCAGGTATTGTCCATAACAATCTAGCTAGGTAATCTCATGTAAACCTTGTAACAATCCCATTTTATGATTGAGGGAATAAGCCGAGGGACCACAGAAAATCTATCAAGGTCACATGGCTAGTAAGTGGAAGTGGTGAGATTTTAGCCACCTCTTTTTGGCTCCAACATCCATCTAGAGTCTCATAAAGTACTCTTGGTTTTAGAGCAACATAGGAAGATTTTTAGATTAAAAAAAAAAAAAATCTTTTAAGGTAAACAAAAAAACAAAACCGTAACATTTCAAACCAATAAAAAGAATGAGGTAGAATTTTATTTAAAGGTGTGGTTGGAGAACACAATAAATAATACAAAATGAGGCAAAAATAAATCAATTATCAGTAATTTTAATAAATCTAAATAAAACTCACCAGTTGAAAGCAGACTGAAAGATTGGGATATGCCGTTGCTGAGCAACACACGTAAACATAAGCATATAGAAAAATGTGAAAATGAAGGAAGAAATAGAAAATTATGTCTGGGTGAATATGGACTACAAGCAAACTGACAAAGCTAAATTAATACCAGACAAAATAAATTTAACAAAAATATTACTAGTATGGTATCATAAAGGTATTTAAAGCTTAGTTTTGGGTGAACCTAAGAACATAGTCTCAAGGTAAATATTTATAGAACTGTCAGAAAAAGTGGACAAAAATGTCATGATAATGGGAAATTTCAGCACAGTTCTCATTGACTCAAGCAGGTAAACACAAAACGAGTCAAGACCTAGAAAAATCAAACAGTACAGTTAACAGGTTTGTCTGATGGATGTATGTGTATCTGCACCTAGCAATTAGTACATTTTCTTTTCAAGCACATGTGAAATATACAGAAATTAATGGTGTACTGGGCCATAAGGAAGTTTTAGCAAACTATAAAAAATTGGTGCCATACAGAAAGCTAGGTGTTCTCTGGCCAGTTATATATTGGTAATAAAAGATGAATAGTCTTCATACATAATATTAAGTAATTTGTAGATTAAAGAAGAAATACAATGGAGGGTCGCCTGGGTGACTCAGTTGGCTAAGTGTCTGACTCATGATTTCAGCTCAGGTCATGATCTCAGGGTCCTGAGATCAAGCCCTCTGTTGGGCCTCGCACTGGGAGTGGAGCTCTCTTAGGATTCTCTCCCCATTCCCACCCACCCCCCAAAAAGAAAAGAAATCATAATGGAGCTTAAAAATACTCAAAACTGAATAATAATGAAAAACCCTTTTGACATTTTCTAGGGTGATCCTTGGAAGGCTTGTGTTAGAGTAGGAAGAAAGACAAAATCATTAAACAAGTTCTCCTTAAGAAATTAGAAAAATGAATAAACACAAAATAGAGCAAAATAATAAAGGTGAGAGAAGAAAATAATGAAATAAAAAAATTACACACTAGAGTAGAGACCACCAAAGCCAAAAGTTGGTTCTTTAAAGATGAATAAAATAGATATGCCTCTGGCAGGTTTGTCGCTAGAAGGAGAAAGTGAACAGTATAGGAATGACAGATAACTGAGAATCAGTAGAATTGAAAAATAATTGGAAATTTTTTTGAAAAATTTTACAGTCTTTGATTTAAAAATATAAACAGAACAGGTCATTTCCTTAAGAATATAACTATTTCCAATTCATTATATATTATATTTTATATAATATATATTTATTATATATTAATTATATGTTATATATAGTAATTACCAAAATGATTCAAAGAGAAAGAAAATCTGAGTTGACTAATAACTATCACAAGTAGTTATTAAGACAAACCTTGAGAGGTGCCTGTGTGGCTCAGTTGTTAAGTATCTGCCTTCAGCTCAGGTCACGATCCCCAGGTCCTGGCATCGAGCCCTGCATCAGGATCCCTGCTCAGCAGGAAGCTTGCTTCTCACTCTCCTACTCCCCTTGCTTGTGTTCCTCTCTGCCTGTGTCTCTCTTTGTAAAATAAATAAATAAATAAATAAAAGTTTAAAAAAAAACAAAAACCTTGAAAAACAACAAATACTAAAAATTAAGTCAAGACCTAAAAACAGGCCTACAGAAGATGGTTTGACAGCAGGTTCTACCAGACATCCAAAGAATACCATGTTAACGAATGTAAACACCTCAAATAGTAGGAAAATATGGTAGGTTCTCCCACTTATTTTATGAAAATAGTATAAACTTGATACTAAAATCAGATAAGGTGGGACACCTGGGTGGCTCAGTCGGTTAAGCCTCTGCCTTTGGCGCAGGTCATGATCTAGTACTGCATCAGGCTCCTTGCTCAGCAGCAAGTCTGTTTTTCCTCCTGCCTGCCACTCCTCTTGCTTGTGCTCTCTCTTTCTGACAAAGAAGTCTTTTTTTAACTTTTTTAAGAGAGAATCTTCTTTTTTTTTTTTTTCCAGATTTTATTTATTTATTTGATCACAAGTAGGCAGAGAAGCAGGCAGAGAGAGAAGGGGAAGCAGGCTCCCCGCTGAGTAGAGAGCCAGATGCGGGGCTTGATCCCAGGACCCTGAAATCATGACCCGAGCCAAAGGCAGAGGCTCCAATCCACTGAGCCACCCAGGTGCCCCATGACAAATAAATCTTTAAAAAATAAGTAAAATCAGACAAGTATAGGAAAGTAAATTAGAAGGCACTCTTATTTATGAACATAAATGGAAAAAATCCAAAAATATATTAGCAAACCAAATTCATCAATATATATCTGAAGTAATGCCTCATGACTAAATTAGATTAATGCTAGGAATGTAAAGACACTGTAAGATTAGAAAATCTAGGGGTGCCTGGGTGGCTCAGTCAGTTAAGCCGCTGCCTTCAGCTCAGGTCATGATCCCGGGGTCCTGGGATGGAGTCCTGCATTGGGCTCCTTGCTCAGCGGGGAGCCTGCTTCTCTCTCTGCCTCTGCCTGCTTGTGTGCTCTCTCTCTCTCTCGCTCACTCTCTCTTTGACAAATAAATCTTGTTTAAAAAGATGAGAAAATTTATATATATAGTATACCACATTAACAAAGGAGAAAGACCATATTTTCTCAACAAATATGAGAAAACATTCAGTAAAACTCTATACTTAGGAATTAATGATTTCAAAACAAAAGCAAAGAATAGATGTTAGGTAAATTATTAAAATTAAAGAATAAATGTTAGATAAATTATTAAAATGAATAAGAGGGGTGCCTGGGTGGCTCAGTTGGTTAAGTGTCTGACTTCAGCTAGGTCATGATCATAGGGCCCAGTGTTGGGCTCCCTGCTCAGAGGGCTCTCCCTCTGCTTCTCCCCTGACTCCCGTTCACTCGCTTGCTCCCTGTTTCTGTCTCAAATAAGATCTTTAGAAAAAAATTAATGAGAACTGAGGCACCTGGGTGGCTCAGTCAAGCATCTAGCTCTCAATTGCGGCTCAGGTCATGATCTCAGGGTCATCAGATCAGGCCTCCCTGAGATGGAGCCTGCTTAAGATTCTCCCTTTCTGTCCCTCACCTTCTGTGCACATATGTGTGTGCTCTCTCTTTTGCTCTCTTTCTTTTAAAAAAAAAAAAAAAAAGGTGGGGGATTAAGAATTTAGCAGGGTTGCTAGATAGGCGCTCAACATGAAAATTGGTTGCATTTATATTCCAGTAAGAAAAAAGAAAATAAAACCTTTCTTTTAATAGAATGACATTAACAGCCACAAAGCCTACAATAGCTGTAAGCTGTGTTGAGAATACATCCTACAAAAGATACTCAAGATTTTAAAATTTTGCTGAAAGATACACAAGATTTAAAATTCGAGGTATACCATCTTGGGGATAGGAAGACTCCATGTCATAAAGATGTCACTTAACCCCAAATTGTGTAGTTAATATTATCCCATTCAAATCTCAGCTAGTTTTTTCATGTAATTTGATGAGTGGATTCCAAAATACACATGAACCAAAGAGTCCATATGGCAAGAACAGTCACAGTCAAGAAGAAGAAAGTGCTGGGGGGACTTGCCCTGTACAGACACATTTTAAGACTATTAGTTAAGACAAGTATGGAAAGGGCATAGGAATAGAGTCCATAAACATTTGTGTGTATATGAGAGTCACCATAGCACAGGGTTGATAAAAGCATGGATTCTTGGGAGTTAAGCTTTCCTCATTCAGATCCCAGCCCCTCCACTAATTCATTGTGTGATCTTGGTCAACTTGTACTTAGTTTTTCCCTCCCCCAGTCTATAAAATGAGGTGGTAGTACCAACTTCATCAGGTTGTTAGGTTTCAAATGAGTTAAATTTTAGAAAGTGCTTACACATAATAGATACTATGTAAATATTTGGTAAGTAAATGAATAAAAAATTGATTTGGCAGAGGTGGTATTAATAGCAAGAGAAAGAATGAATTCAGTGAATGGTCCTGAGATCAGTTGGTTACTGATGTAGAAAAACAGTCAATCCTTATTTTATAGTTGAAATAAGAATCAGTTCCCAACTGACTAAACATGTGCCTATGGAAATAAAAATCAAAGTGTTAGAAAGAAGGTAGAGAAATGTAGATCTCTTGGTGAGAAATATTTTTAGGGCTAAGATACCCCCCCCAATAAAAGCTTGAAAGAAAAGTTGATAAATTTGTATTAAAATTTAAAACTTTTTTGCATTGTGATACTAGAAAAAAGTAAAAGTAAACTAGACCTCAGATTGAGTTTTTTTCCAGTACGTACAACAACACTTTGTTGGTACGGTATCTGAAACAAGCTTCTCCTCCAGCAGCCTTCTGTAATGCAGTTAGCTCGTTGCGGTTGGTAAGGGGGAGGACAGTGACGGTGTAATGATACGATCTTCATACTGGTTCTTAAAGAATGCTTCTCAGCGCATTAGTGTTTGCTCCGTCAAATAAAACCAGGTGAAGGTCCATATGGAAGCAGGCCGTGGGAGACCACGGCGTTGGTATGCCCTGTTTCATTGCACTTCATTTTATTGTGTTTCACAGATACAGAGCTTTTTTTTTTCTTTTTTTAAACAAATTTTAAGGTTTCTCACAACCCTGCCTAGAGCAAGTCTGTTGACAATATTTACTCAACAGCATTTGCATACTTTCTATCTTTGTGTCACATTTTGGTAATTCCCAGTGATATTTCAAACTTTCTCGTTAGTTGTTCGTTACAGTGATCAGTGATCATGACTCATGAAAAGCTCAGATGGTAGTTAGCCTATTTTAGCAATAAAGTATTTCTAATTAGATTAATAAAATAAGTTTATTATAAATATAGATTAATTATGTATATTTTCTTTTAATTTAAATTCAGTTAGCCAGTATAATAGTACATCATTAGTTTCAGATGCAGAGTTCAGTAATTCATCAGTTGCGTATAACACCCAGTGCTCATCAACATCCCATGCCTTCCTTAATGCCCATCACCCAGTTACCCCATCCTTCTCCCTTCCAGCAACCCTCAGTTTGTGTCCTAGAGTTGAAAGAGTCTCTCATGGTTCGTCTCCCTCTCTGATGACTTTCCTTTCAGTTTTCTCTCCCTTCCCCAGTGGTCCGCTATCTTGTCTCTTAAATTTAATTTTACACAAACACACACACACACGCACACACAATACGTATATGCACTGGAAAACAAAAAAAATGATTTGACTCCTTTTATTGTGATATTTACTTTATGCAGTGTTCTGGAACCCAGCCCCAGGATATGAGGTGTACCTAATACTATAAGAGTATCCGTCCCCCAAACATTCTTAAACCCAGTTCAGTTAGACTACGGGCTTCACTTTGGAAGTGCTTGCTTACTTCATTTTTAGTTCTCAAATTGTGCATTGGGCTTTTGTCCCCATATTAATACTAATCCTTCCTTAGTCCTCTTTTTTATTTTTAAGTTCTCTCTACACCCAGTGTGGGGCTTGAACTCACTCTTGAGATCCATAGTCCCCTGCTCCACTGACTGAGCCAACCAGGCAACCCCTTCCTTAGTCCTTTTTATGTCAAGCTGACTTCACCCTTGTTTTTAAAAAATCCCATATTTACAGTGGTATTTTATTTATCTGGAACAAACACAGCTTTGTTCTGGTTACAAGGTTGTATTGTTTGAGTGGTCTGTCTTCAACATGGTTTTTCCCATAAGCCCTGTTAGATTTAGTGTATGATTTTATAGAAAGCAATGCTCATCAGAAATGTGTATACTACATTGTAGCTGAAGTATTTGGATAATAACTTCCTATAAACCTAGAAGAAAAAGACAAAACAGAAAATTTGTCAAAAGTTTTTAAGAGTCAATTCAGGAAAAAAAAAGAACCCACATGGCCAGTAAACACACAGATGTAAGTCGGTATACTTGGTGAATAACTCTGTCACAGTTGTGCACTGTATATATTCTACACTCAGTCATTGTACTCCCAAGTGTAAGCCCTGGGGGAATTCTTGATCTTACGCTCTACAATAGTGCTGCTACTAGGTGTGCAGGTCCACGGTGAAATAAACAGCTCATGGATTAGCACTGTGTTTGTGGGCCACTCTTTGAGTAGCCCAGCTCGAAGAGACATGTATAAGAATGTTCATAGCATCATTGAAAGTGTCAGGAATGGACACATAAATTGCAATACACTTGTATTTATGGAAGATTACAATGATAATTTCTCAGTGTGAGTCAGAATTACATGGCTTGTAAAATAACTACCCATTTTAATCACATAAGTGCAGTGAGTTGTTAATAGATCTGGAGTATTTTGTTCAATACTTCTTTTTTGAGTTGGGTGGCAGGGGTAGAGGGAGGGGGGAAAGAGAGAATCCCAAGCAGACTCCAGGCCTAGTGCAGAGACGGACATGGGGCTCGACCTCACGACCCTGAGATCGTGACCTGAGCTGAAATCAAGAGTTGGACGCTCAACCAACTGAGCCACCCAAGCGCCCCATTTAAGGGATGTTTCAGTAGATCAGGGGACCACTAGAGCCAAGTAAGTAGGATAGAATGCAGGCTAAAAACCAACATAGACATGATTATTTAGACAACAAAAGTCTAAGTGGCAACAAATTATTTTAGATATTTGAAAGAATATTGTGTGAAGGAGATACTTTACCCGTTTTCCTTTTAATTTCATCCATTATTTTTACCCACCAAACTATCCTATCAGAGTATGAGAATGATACATAATAATTTTGCCTGTAAGCATATTGGCCAAGCCTTCAAGGTTTGTGGCATTTTTAAATTTGACATGTGTCAACTATAAGAATGTTGAGCAGTTTGCATTCTGCTTGGGTAACTACCTAGTTGTTGGATAAGTTACTTAACCTTATCAAGGCCTTACCATTTATCACAGTGAATCAGAACTTTTCTGCAGCGATGAAAATGTTTCGTATCTGTGCTGTCTCGTAGAATAGCCAATAGCTATGCGTGTGGCTCTTGAGCACTTGAAATGTGGTAGTGTGACTGAGGAACTGCATTTTTCTTTTATCTAATCATAATTTAAATTGCCACATGTGGCTTGTGGCTACTGCATTGAACAGTGCAGATCTACAGTGAGGATAATTATATGCACCCTAATATATAACTTCTAATAAGGTCATGAAATACTTTATAAATTGGATGATTGTGTATTTATATGTGTATGTATTGTAGAATGGGATAGAATTAAATAAAGGGCTATAATTACATGTGAGTATTGAAGTACAGTCTCTTAAAAGATGCAGTACTGTGAAGAATTAGAATTTATTTATTTATTTATTTATTTATTGAAGATTTTATTTGATAGAGACCATAAGTAGGCAGAGAGGCAGGCAGAGAGAGGAGGAAGCAGGCTCCCCGCTGAGCAGAGAGCTGGGATCATGACCCAAGCCAAAAGCAGAGGCCTTAACCCACTGAGCCACCCAGGTGCCCCAAGAATTAGAATTTAAAAGCTGTTTTTGATTACATTGATAGGTACATGAACAGACTGATATTTACATGAATGAATATTTTGAAGAGAAAAATGTACAGATTTGTCACTTAATTTTGAATACTTGTAAAGTGGTAGTTCTTTAGATTTTTTTTTTGGTAATGGTTCTATTTAAACTTTAAGTACTTTAATTTTACAAAGATATTTCCTTAACTGCTCTGAATAATGACAATGTGGGATTCCTGGCTGGCTCAGTCCAAAGAAGATGCCACTCGGATCTTAGGGTCATGAGTTTAAGCCCCAAGTTGGGTATAAAGAGTACCAAAAAAAAAAAAAAAAAGATGTAATAAACAGATCCTTATCTTTTACTTACATATGCCAAATATGCTCGTTTAAAATACTGAATTTTTTTCCTGTAAATATATATTAAGGTCAAGAAAGTTTTTTTTATGGCTGTTACATCAATAATTAATAAGTGTTTAAATTTTTCTGGTTTTGTTCTTTTCTAGCTGCATAGATGAATGGTTTGAAGTAAATAGATCTTGCCCTGAGCACCCTTCAGATTAAGCATCAGCTTCCTGTTTTATAGGTAATTTTCCCTTTTTCTGTTTTAATTGCTTTTTAACTTGTTACCTAAGTTCTACATTCTCAGCCACCATTTTTAGTCATTCATTTATAGAAGCATGCCTGTGTGTGTGTGCGCGCGCGCGTGTCCATCCCAGACACTGTTAGGTAACCATGTAAAAAACTCATATGAAAAGATACATAGAAAGCAGCTTTTTGATTGCTGAAGAAAGTCACATATTGACTAACTTCTCCATTCTTGGTACTTTAAAACACATTTAATTCTAGTTTAATGCTTAAATCCATGAAACATATGGTTGGTATAAACTTCATACATGTACTACGCATATGTACATATTAGTACATATTACCCCATTTTTCCACTAAGAAATCTGAGGGCCAAAGTAGTTAATTTCATGACTTTAAGAAGCACTACGCACAGTAGCCCCGGGCATGCATTTTTAGGAAACAGAATTAAATTCTGTGTTCTTATTCCAAACTTGATGGGTATGTTCTTAGGTAATGCAATATAAGATTATAATTCTAATCATAATAATTAGTTAACATTCATGTTGTATTATTACGTACTGGGCATTGTTCTAATAAGCATTTTACATCTATTAATAACTCATCTAATTGTTGTAGCAAACTTTTGAGCTCAGGACTCTTGCTATCCCTTTTCCCATTATACAGATTGAGGAAACAGAGTTAGAGGTTACAAAACTTGACTTGTCAAGCTAGTTCCTTGGTAGAATTGGGATTCGAACTCAGGCATATTGGCTGCAAAGATTGTGTTCTTAGCTATTTTGCTATAATTAGGTAGGGGCTTTTTCTTGGAGAAGTTGCATCATGTTCTCATTCATTCAGTTCAGTCTTGTACCTTACTATCCTCAGCATGTTACATAGTGCCTGTTTATACAGTAGGAGGAAAAAAGAAAAAAAATGAATTTTAAACCAAGTACAGAACTTGTTTTGCTCTGCTGATGTAGCTTACTCATTATCCTGCATTATCTGAAAATGTCCAGTGAATTGAATGATAAACTCACTTGACAATTGCTCTTTTCCATATTCCATGGAGTGAGTGAAATGACATCATTTAGCTTTGTGAAAAAAAAATAGTTAATTGATATCTTTGTATATATGAAAAGCTTTTTATGAGAAGACTTCCAGAAATGACAAAGTATTGGGTTTTTACATCCAGGCAGAACATTTTAGCCAATCCTGGAATTGTTTCAGGAGTTGGAGCCTTTGTGTTCAGAGACCTAAGACAGTAACTGCCAACAGTCTTTTCTGAATGGCTAAGACTAAAGACAGGAAACTGGAACAGATCATTGTCATTAATGAGGATAATTCAGTAGCAGCAGATTATTGACAGAGGAGATTTAAGCTCACCTAATAGCCCTTACAGCGAATGAAGTAAGAACTGCAGCAAGAAGGGAGACCTCTGTCACCACTATGGTAGGGTTCTGCATGGGAAATGGGAACTGCTTGAGAAGCTGGAGTTTACAAGAAGACTATCGGCTTTGAACCTTTTACCATGAGGTGATTCAGATCAGACCTTGACACGCTGGAAGTATGAATTGGGTTAAGATTTCTGTGTAAAAGAAGAGTGGCCATGGAGTGATATTTTGAGTATATGAGCAGGTGTGTTTTTATTTTACTGTGAACAGGTTTTTTGAAGAGGAGGATGCTTGGAGTATCTTCAGTGTAACCTTATGTCTGGGCCAATAAACTAAAAGTATGGCTAAAATTATAGAAGCATTTAAAGAGAAGGACTAAAACCCCATGCTAATAACATGAAATTTTTATCTTAATATTTTACATACCAAGGTAATATGTCTAAAGTTTTCCACCTATAGGTAAAATGTGTCTTTTAGAAGCAGTAAGCTTTTTTATGTGAGGTGGGATTTTATGGTTATAAAAATGTTTTTATTTCATGATCCAGTCAGCTAAATTTTTCCTTTAGTGTTACAATGAGCTTATGGGGTATAAGGGACATGAGTCTCGTCTCATAGTCTATGCATGTTGGTTTTAAACAGCATTTCAGTTTCCTTACCTTATGTGTCAGTGTTATCTTTTTATTGATATATATATACGTATAAATATATATAACCTTAGTTTGGTGGCAGTGGCCCTTACAAATCTACAAGTCAGTGGAATCTCTCTGCGTCTTGAAGTCATTTTTACAAATGTACAGATGTGGAATATCTTCACTCAAGTGTTTGCTTCAGTTCTGACTGCTCTTACTTGTCAGATGATAAATTCCGCCCATCCCCTTTGCTGTCTCAGATTAAACCTGTGGGTTTGAAGAGGATTTATTGTTGCTAAAACATTTTTTTTTTTTTTTTTCCCCAAAGATACTACTTTTTTGCCAGGGAGAATGCACAAGCAAGTGGAGTGGCAGGCAGAGGGAGAAGCAGGCTCCCTACTGAGCAAGGACACCCTCCCCACCCCCCACCCCCCACCAATGAAGCCAGGACCTGGGGATCATGACCTTAGCCGGAGGCAGACACTTAACCCACTGAGCCACCCAGGCATCCCTGTTGTTAAAACATTAAAAAAAAAAAACAAAAAAAACCATGACATATAGCAGCAGCACATACAGCATTTCTGATGTTCTTCAGCATAAGAATTTAATGGACAGCCCAAAATAGATATACATAACAATCTAAGGTTTTGATTAGTTAGGAAATTGTTCACTATTTTTATTGGAAGTTGTTAGTTGGAGAAAGATTAATAGGTGTGTAGGTGTTATGTGTTGTCTGTTTTCTGTACTCTGGTGTGGTCTTTGTTGTGGAGGGAGAAAACCTGTTACGTGGTGGCTATTTCCTGTAACTGTTCGAAGCTTGAATTGGTCCTTCTGTCCTTTCTTTTGTAGAACACTAATTTTAGGAGTTTTTAAGAATAGTAAGTGTATGAAAATGGATAGCAACCAAAGCAGTGTTCCTGGGGAAATGGGTGTTGTATTTTGATTGGTATTAGTACTATGAACCACTGCTTAAACCTAATGCATCTGCTTCCACACAGGTTTTCTTGTCTTTCCAAGATGCTTGAAAAACTGAGAGGATATGAGGATCTGTCTCTGGAAAAAGAAAAAACTGCAGGCATACTCAGCCAGAAATCTTGAGTTCTGTGAGACTTGGTAATGCAGAGATGGACAATCATACAGGGGGATAACCCTGCTGAAGAGAGGACAGTTGCCACAGAACTCAGTGTACCAAACATGCATATAAAGGACACACAGGGATTTTGAAAATGCTGCACATCCCTTAATAGTCATCTACATAGGTAACATTGATAAACATTTTGTATTCAGACGCCAAAGTTAACTGATTTAGAAGTTGATTTTATTAAGTTCTGTAGAGCTGCGCAAATAGTTGTGTTTTGACTTGGTTTTTAGTTGGGGGTCACTTTATTTTCCCCAACACGATGTTTCTGCATTCATCTATTCTTAAACTGAAGACCACATAATGTACTTCTTATAAATTAAAGTCTTAACTGTGAAAACAAGAAATGTAATCAAGCAGTAAAACATTGTCTAAATGTAGACCATGATCTCAAGTTCTTCTATTTTTTTCCCCCAAAAGTGGAAAATAGACTTCTGCATAGGAGAGCTAAAATATGTTAATATTTGAAATTAAAGGTGTAACAGTACCAGAATGCAGTCCAAAGAGTAAATCAGGTTACATAGTTGTTTTAATGAACTAAATCTAAGATTGTCGATTGAATTGCAATTTATTAAATGTATTATTTCCTCATAAGTAAAACCGCTCAATAGTTAATCAGTAATGAATCATCTTGCAGCTATGCAACTTTTTAAAAAAATACAAATTACCAATTTTAAGTGCTGCCAGCTATAATAACTTTGTTTTAACGGGTATTTTTATTTGTTCTCTTCATGTTTAATTATTTTATTGTGCTTTGCATCTCCAGACAGTTTTCCCACATTTGGATAGAATGTTTAGCAGGTTGTAAACTTCGTAACTTATGAAAAGGGTAAAATAAAATTTTCTTGAGTGGAACTTGGAATAATTTGAGGGACATTTTATATACTTTTAAAAATCAGAATTTAATCAGGATGCCAGATTTATAGCAATTTGCATCTTTAATTTTCCAGATAATCTGGAGGTTAGTGTTTGATAAATGATTTTTTAAAGCAAATATGAAGATTTTGTTAATTTATAATTTATTAAAATGTTATTACTGTAATTGAAAATGTTATAGAGACTTTTAAATTCAGTCTTGTGTAGAAAGAAATGTATGAAGCAAAATTATGTGAATAAATATTCCCATAAAATACATCTGAATGGTTAAAAAATACTGGAAGAGAGCTATCAGGGCTACAATACTGAATGTCCTTTTTTTTTTTTTAATATAAAAAGATACCAATAACTAGATTTCATATTTTCAACATATAGGGAAAATGTTATCAGTGAACATTTAAGCAGTGCACTTTACTTGGTATAATTGAAAGTTGCACAGTACTGTTTCCTTATTTTAAACTTTAAGTATTTGCTTTTCTATTTAATGCTGCTATTCTTACTCTCAAATTTTTTCCCTATTTCTGTTTTTTTTTTTTGAAAGGGCATGTACAGGAGCAAATTGCTGCTACCCAGAAAAATTGGTGTTTTAGAAGCAATTAAAAGTTTTTCTTCGCTTTCTGTGTGATTCTAGACCAGATAACATTTTCCCTAAAGTTATGCTGTGAAATGCCTTTTGTTATGCTGCAGTTGACAGAAGCATCCAAAACCTTGGTTGTGACAGTGGACAGCATGGTTTCATAGGTGCTTTTTAAACCAGTTACGGGAAATACTCTTCCCTCAAGGAAAATATTCTTTCCTTAAATTTTTTCCTATTATCATGAAATCTTAATACGAATCCATGTTGTTTCACATTTTTAATTTTGTAAGCTTTCACACATACACACATACCCTCTCACCCCAGGAAAAGCCTCTTAGAATATTCTGTGAATAATTCATTTTTTTCTACTACTGGTATATTGTATGATGGTAAGAATTGTTTTGTCGTCTTCCATTCTTGAAGGCAGAGATTAACTCTGGCTATGGTAATTACGTATTAATATTCTCTTGGAATTTGATTTTCTGATACAGTTTACTCATTGGCTTTTTAATTTTGTAAGTTTTAAGTTTACGTCCTTTTCCTTCTTCATCCCATCCTGCACCCTTGGTCTCTTGCTCAGCCTCGGTCTGTCACAGGATTCTGTGCTGCGGCTGCTACAGGACAGGCTCCTGTGTTGTAGAAGAAAGTTAAGTGTTTATTTGTGTTGAGTGCTACTTGATTATTAATATTTGTCTAGGGCAGTTTTTACTTAAGGTTTGTTTAGAGCAATCCCTTTTTTGTTAAAATTGACAAAGCTTGGCATTTTTACTTTTAAGTTTGGTCTCTTGTCAATGATTCCCTAAAAAGAAGAATTTAGAAATTGAAAAGAAAATGTTTTTAATAGCCCAGATACTCTGGTGTTTATTCAAAGTCAAAGTTGCTACTCTGGAAAATATTACAGTATTCTACATAATGTCACTTAGGACATTTGTAAATCTGTATGTGGACACTGAATAGTGTAAGTAGGATATAAAAATCACGCCAGATATAGTTACGTATGTAGCTTGAAACTACTGACAACTGAATATTATGGAGACCAAATAAAGATCGAAAACCTAGACATCAAGTTGGTGGTAGCTTTCTAGAATCTTTGTAAATATGTGTTTTCCAGTAAGATTGCACTTACATATTTAGAAAGCAGTATGTTCAGAAATTTCACTTTAGTGCCACTCTTCATAATGGGTTTATTGCCAATTTTGACTCATTTTATTTGTTCTGGGTTTTTGGGTTTTGTTGTTTTTGCCAGAATGTATAAGAGATAGTAAGATTATTCTATCTTACTTTTGACTCTTTGCCAGAGAAATTAGACTAAGCTGCATCTTAATTTGTGTTTTTCAGATCTGGTTATAAATCCGATATAGATTGTATTTTAAGAGCAGTGTTTGTGATTGAAATATAAATAATGGTTTCTAGAAGTACCTTTTGGGGGGGGTGATAGCTGAACATTTAAAAGGCCATGTTGTTAACTGTCGCATGCTATATGGGTTCTGGTTTCTCAGTGCAAGTCTTATATTTATTTTAAATGTTTCACTGTTACTTCAGTTCTCACCCACTAAACACTGTATTAGAATGTAGCCCAAAATGCCTGAGGGTGTGGCACCATCAGCATATTTGCAATATGTATTTTGAAAAGATTTCAGGTTAAAAATGTATTTGTGAAAATGGTAGATTCCTTTTCAAAGCTCATTTTAATTTCTATTTTGGGTATAGTAAAGTTTAAGAGCAGTCGTTTAAATGAACTTACTATATAGGAAGACAGATACTTCTTTAAATGAAAAAGACAGTAAATTAAATGTAAATATTACTGATTTTATTTACTAACTTGGAGAGTTGAGGAAGGGAAATTTCTTAACAATAACCTACTACGTTCGAACAAAGCATGAGACTTTTTCTAAATATTCAAGAATAATTGAATTTCCTATCTAGTTGATACCTATATTATGCATCAGTAGTAGTGTCTGACTCATCTTTTTTTTTTTTTTTTTTCCATAGAGGAAGTTTCCATATACATCAGATTATTGGGAACTTTGTAAAACTGCATAGAGATAAATGTTGCTTATTGTGAGTACAGTTTGTTAGTTGCAGGAAATCTTCTAGTTCATTGGGGCCATTTTCTTGCAGTTGGATCTATCCTGAGGTGAACTAAATACATAGGGACAATGTATTAAATGTGAAGTGTCCCTTGTTCCTGTACAGATATTTAAAAAAAAAAAAAAAAAAAATTCCAGCATGCCAGTATTTTGTCTTTGGCCTATCACCCCATACCCCTTTTTTTGAAGTGTGTAACTTTGGTTTTTTTTCTTGGCTCTATTGTGAATAACAATAGTTAAATTATCTGTTTTATTGTCTATTTTTCTTCTCTATATCTTTTCATTCTGGAACAAAATTACTCCTTTATCTTCTTTAGAGGAAGTCGCTACTTGGTATACTCCTAGTGGTGATTCTTATTGGGGAACAGCTGAATGGGTGAAACTTTTGGTAATGACTAACCCAGGCAGTGCTTTGAGTGCCGTATTCTATGAATGCTGTGTGTAAGCTAGGAACCTGAATGTTCTTTTTAAATTACAGAATTCCTGAATTGAGTGGGAAATACCTAGAACTAAAAGCATTGAAGAAAACCAGAAAATGTTAATATTAAGTTTTAGCTGAAAGGAAAACACTAAGTTTTAACTGAAACATTGCTATACTTAGGGGAGTTGGTATATTTTCAGATATTTAAGCCATCATTAATTTTAGACCAGTGTCTAATAACAAGATAAATTGCTGGTTTCTTGTTCGAAGAGAAGCAAAGAGCAATATGGCATAAACCCACATCCCCGAAATAAAGGAAAAATTATTGTAATATCTGTTAACCAACATTGACATTAGCTCTACCCTGGACTGAGCCACCTATCAGGACCCCAAGTCTTAGAATAAGTGACTGATTTCTCCTATTAAAAATTTTCATGCCTGCCTTTTTTATTTGATGTGCCGAGATTGATAGCTACCAATGGTTTATGTTTATAAACTAGTTCTGCTTATTCTCTCTTACCAGTGAACCTGGCACTAGCATTTTGTAAAGGTTACATTTTAGTCAGCATTTTGGACACCTGTGTGCGTATGATACAGTTGACAGACCCTCTAGGGAGGTAAAAAGAGATTTTGCAGTTTGATGATGGTATTGATCTTTATTATAGAAGTCCATTATACTTTACTTCTTTGTGATGACTTGAGTATCAGTTTTTTAGAAAATCACAGTAATAATAGTTATTTACTTCATTGTTTTGTTCATGGTTTCAACAGTGACTCTTCTGTAATACCTCTTACTTTCTCTATTAGAAAGTACTTTCTTGTTAAATAAGATATCAGAAGCATCCATCACAAGAAATTTAGAAAGTGTACCAGGAATAACTTGTATTAGTAAGTTCTAAACTAAGATGGAACAATTCATTACTGACATTTTAATAAATAAAATTTCCAAATGATGTTGCCAAATTATCCTGTTATTTAGAAATAGAAATTAAGAGAATGTTTTCAGGGAAATACATCCTATCCACTGTAATATCTAGAAGTTGACAGCATGTTACAGTAAGATTGAGAATTACCTGATTGCTGAATGGTTACCATGAATTAACTGATGTCACAGTTTCTTTATCTATTTTTGTATACCCATTAAGTTAAAAGTCTAAAATAGCTTGAGAAATGATAATGGTGGTAGTGAATGAAGAGTTGTTTATTACCATAACCATAAGTAAAAACATACTTTGGAATTTCTAATGTGAAACCTACTTGTAAATTTTTTAATTGAAATATGGTTGTAATAGAGCTATTAAGTTTTGGGAAGGAATGGTCTGTTAATGTGTAATCATAACTTTTAAACTTTAGATTGTATTTGGTAATATTATGTTTTAAAAAGAGGAGTACTTAATTTTTTGAAGCACAGTTTCCATGATGCAGGAGGTACTGAGTTTTGTAGCAGAGCGGTTAGGAACATGGGTTATGGAGCGCCAGACTGCCTGGATTGCTATCTCTTTCACTTGGGCGAGATGCTTAACTTCTCTGTGCCTTCTTGCCTTTGCCTATAAAATGAGGTGAAACTACTGCCTACCTCAAGATTATTGTGAGGCTTAATGGGGAAAGTACATGTATGCACCAGACACACAGTAAACAATAATGTTAGGGGTTATTAGAGACAATAAAAGTGTTTGTGCTCATCCATGAATAAATAATTCTTGTTATTCTCCGCAGTCATGAGGTAGAAGAGTAATGTCTTGGACTTTAGCTGATGCATTTAAGAAACCTACATATATAAGAGAAGACATTGTGGCTTCTGTTCTTCCTTCTTTCTCAGATCTAGAGATTTACTGTCCCAGCTTATTTATTAAGCATACTTGGTTCTGTGGACTGTTAGGGACCAAGAATCTGGCAATCTAAGATAGCTAACCTCTAATACCTTAATCTTCAGTGTGGGAAGCAAATAAGTAAGCAAGCATGTAATTAAGAGTAATAATTGCTGTTACAGACATGTACACAAGGGACAGTGGGGGTAGTGAGGAAGGTCACTGAATTAGGCAAGGGAATGATGAAACAAAGTCTTTAAGAACAAATAGATCACACATAACACCAGGGAATATGGATAAAAGGACACGTGCATGGAAAGTTTGGGAAGGGTATTCCTAAGGCAGAGTAGCATAGCACATACAAGCAGGACATTCTTGGAGAGTTGCCCTGCCCAGAGAGGTAAGCAGGCGGCAAAGCACGACTGGAGGATCTGAGGCGGGGAAAAAAGACAGATTTACTCAGCAGATTAGAGAGGAATGAAACTAGAGGCAGAGAGACTTTGTTAGATAATGTAGCAGTTCAGGCAAGATACGGAGAGGCAAAGCTAAAGGAATGACAATAGAGAAAGGAAAGATGAAGAACTTAAAAACTTAGGGAAAGGAACTCAGCGTGGTAATCATTTACACATGGGGACAAAGACCAAACCAGGACAACTCCCTCTGTACTTTCTCCATGTTATGAAAGATGGAGTTTTAAGACCGATTATTTCTGCTTGAGGAAAGCTGATGATGTCAGAAGTATTCCTGGAAAACCAGAGATAAAGAACACCAACTCTAATATGGAGGAATTGGATCTGAAACGCGAGGCAGAGCCTTGAGAGAGAAGCCAGAAAGGAATAGTTCTCAGGTTATGACAAGGCAAAAGAATATATGTGTGTGTGCAGGGGTGGGTGGCCGTTTGGGTTTAGGAGTTGTCTAGACACAATTGTTGCCAACACGGTCAGAAGAGTCAGTAAGTGCGTGGTAAGTAGGGTACCCTGGGCCAGTATAATGACATCCAGGTTGGTTGAATTGGACCTCTCCCAAAACTCCACCTTCACATTCCCCCTTGACTTCAGATGCCATTTGGAATAGGGCCATGTTTTCCCAGGTTTGTGTGGTGAAATGCTGAGATGCATTCAGAAGTATTCCTGAGATTTTTCTTTCTGGTCCTTTTGTCTAGACCCTTTCCATTATGCCAGTCTTCTCAGCTACTCAGAAGGAAGCTATATCGGAAGAGTATTTGTAGAAGTTGGTATACAGGAAAGATGGGTGCTACTTTGCAGTAGGTGGGTTAGGTTAAGCTAGAGGAGGACCAGAGAGTATATTAGTTTCTGGAAGGCTGTGGTTGCCAGTGGGTGCTTCATGATTATCTTTGTTTAGTGAAGGACAGAAAAAGAGGACTGATAAGCTTATATTTAGTTCCTGGAGAAGCAGCAGAAACCCTGGGATGTCCTTGTATTATATTAGGTCAAGGAGTCTGTTTCTCTCACAGATCCCTAATCTAATACAGCATAACTGTGAGGACACCAGACTTTCACAGGTTTCTCGGAATTGGTTCAAAGATAGACCAGTAGATAACTTGGAACTTCCTAGACGAGGAATTCCTACAAAGCAAGGCCTGTTAGAATAATAGAAACTTAATACCTTAGAGGGAATTGTCCTGAAGTGGAAAAACAAAAAAAAAAACCCTTATATTCAAAAATATAATTGCATGATTTAAGATTTGACTTCTCACATAAAGTGAAAATCCTTTTTCTGCAGTACCTTAATGATGCTGTAATTATAAGACCATTGTTAAATTCTGCCATATAGTGCCTTATTCCTCTGGTTCTTCTCCATGAACTTAAGAATTCAGTGTTTATTATTTTATGAGAGTTAAAAAGTACCTGACCAAAAAAATAACTTCCTAACAAAGTCAGTTTAAGACTTAAATTCTTTCTGATTGGTTTGATAATTTAGTAGCTGGGTGACTGAAAGCAAACTACTATTTGCAATGCATATTTATATTTCAGAAAAATATCAGATAACTGTATGTCATGAACCTTTTAAAGTAGCTCATTTATAAATGAAAGTATTACTAAATCTGTAAATGTTAAGGATATTCATTACCCTTTTAGAGGATCTCCAACAAGGGAATCAGCATACAGTTCATCTGTTGTTTGGAGTTCAGACATTGCAAAGGCCAAGCCTCCGTGGGGTATTTAAATATCCAGACTATTGTCATTTTAGCAGGTAATTGGTATAAAAATCATCGGTGAGATGTTTTTATATCTTTCTTCATTTTTTGAAGTCTGATGTATATTACAGCACATCTGCATTTGGAAATGGACACGTTTTAAGTACTCAAGAGCCATATGTGACCAGTGGCTGATAGGTCTAGATGAGTCTTGGAGGTTGGTTTTCCACTTAATCTATCGTCCTAAATATTTTTGAAGGTCTTGTAATTCCAACTTGTTAAAGACTTTGGTCTCTCAAAGTTAATTAGGTTTATACATGAGCAGAACCTGTCCTCTTTTGTTACTAAACTGAGTCAGAGTTTCTTCATTTTTTCCATGGGACTGGAAGTACCTTGAAAAGGTGGATTATTTAAGGAATCCTCTTTATTTGCTCTCACAGATGCCACTGGCTTTTATTATGACTACAGTGTTTTGGTAAAGATGCACAAGCTCTGAATGACTGAGTCAGTGTTCGAGATAGGAGTTGGTGTGTTTGTTGTGACCAACAGGAATTGTGAGCAGTGCTGATGAATAGCTCTAGTCCAAGGTGTCCCCTGCGTAGAGCCCTGTGGGGACAGTTGCTGGAGTTTCAGGCCTTCTAGCAGGAGTTAACTTTGTACCGCATCCATGCTTAAACTGCTAAACTTGTCCACCAGACCCTCATGCACAAAACCGAGACTTCCAAATGCAGCTTTGAGAGACACCAGTGGTGAAGTCTGAGCTGTCTTCAGTAAGCTGCTCCCTGCTTTGTGTAGGGGTTCTGTGTTCAAGGGCACTGTTGAAGGGAGTCAGCGGTGGAATTGCCAGGGAGCTTGGTCACAAGGATGCTACACCAGGGGAAGACAGGTATAGTGCACTCTTCAGCTTCGGGATCCCTGCAAGTCAGTAATCCCTAAAACTTGGCTGAAGATAAGATCTGCTTGGGAGGCAGGAAGTGAAGACAATTTTTTAAAAGATAATAAGGGCTTGACCCTGCACCAGAGAGTCTGAGTTCATTGTTGCAGTGTGGTCCTGTTGCACTGCCAGTCTACAACTTGATCTGGTGTTTTCTCACACACACCCCAGATGGGGCGCCGGCCCTTGATTGAGGAGGAGAGTGCCAAGCATGTCGTAGAGCTTTCCAACTAAAGTCTAGCTACATGCCCTTCGGTTCTCTTTCCTTAAATTTACAGCTCTTTTTGAACGAGCAAACTGTTCTGTCATTACCCATTCTTCCCAGCTCTGTGGCTCATAGAGTAAACTGCTGTTCCAGCCAAGCTGAGATCCTTGTTGGTTGATTGGTTTGTTTTTTCCACTTTGCTCACCAAAGTTTGTAAATTGCTAAAAGTCCTTTCCAGAACCCACTCTGACAAATCAAAAGCCTTTTAGCTTTCAGGATAATGTTGCTTCCTTTGGCTTTATTTAAAACAAACAAACAAAAACCAAAAAAACCCCTTTGACATCAAAGTTAAGCAATGGTGTCTTGGTTTTGCTTCTTGTGTCTCCCTGATGAAGCAGCAGCTTCAGTGAGTCACTGAGTCAGTTGCCACAAGCAACCAGGAACGAAAGGCATGAAAAATGCAGCAGTTAATAATTCAGAAATAGGGGCGCCTGGGTGGCTCAGTGGGTTAAAGCCTCTGCCTTCGGCTCAGGTCATGATCCCAGCTGGGGTCCTGGGATCGAGCCCCGAATCAGGCTCTCTGCTCAGCAGGGAGCCTGCTTCCTCCTCTCTGCCTGCCTCTCTACCTACTTATGATCGCTGTCTGTCAAATAAATAAAATCTTTTTTAAAAAATAATTCAGAAATAGCATTGTTACACTCAATCACTAGAAAGCCACTGTACGGGAGTAGTTGTCGTGTGATTTTCATCCCATTTCCTTCGATTTCCAGTTAATCTTGGTCATCTTGAAGTCTTCTTAGCCCGAAGTTACTTGAACTGGAATGCAGGATGAACTAAAGTGTGGGTTCATACATTTAGCATATATTTACTGAACGTTGAATAGAAGTAAGGTACTGTGTAAGAGACACTGCCTGTACACTGATGCGGAAAAGAGTTTCTGCCCTTACAGAGCTTACGGTTCCATATTTTAGCAAAAGCTGGTGATGAGGCATGGTGTAGCAAATATATAAATAACATGGTGTGTGAAACCTAGTTCTTGAATAAGCATTTGTGTCAGATCTTTCAAGGCGTAAGATTTTTATTAAAGTCACTGGAAACTACTTTCTGTGACTGTGCCTCTGTTAACAGTTTGCTGCTGGCACCAGACCCTGATACGTGTCAGTGTCGCTAAACAGGTGAAAACAGCTGAGAGCTCTACAAACACTAGGATTGCAGGAGAAACAGCCAGGCAGACTTGTTAGCTCGTTTCCATATTTCAGAGGCCTGTTTCCTCAGTAAGAATGGTGATACAGTTAGTTCTAATCAGATTTTTTTTCTTCACAGCTTTTTAAAAGCAACTCCAGTCAGTTATAATTTATATACAACAACATTCATCTAAGTGTACAGTCTGATGAGTTTGGGTACATACGTACACCTGTGCAACTATCAACACCACAACTGAGATAGGGAACATTTCCATCATCCCTCAAAAAGTACCCATTTCCCACGCATCCACCCTCCACCCAGTTCCCACCCACACACCCTCCACCCAGTTCCCACCCTCCACCCAGTTCCCACCCATCCACCCTCCACCCTAGGCAGCCATTGATCTGCTTGTGTCACTGTAGATGAGCCGCGTTCAGCTTGGCCTGTATTTGTGGAAGGCTTGTTGGCTCAGCCTGTCTGTGAGAGGCATCAGTGTTACTGCTTGAATCAGTTCTTTTTTATTGCTGAGTAGTATTCCATTGTACAAATACACTGCGGTCTGTTAGCCAATCCCCTGTTGGTGGATACTTGGGCTCTTTCTGGTTTGGGCTGTTACGAACAAAGTGGCTGTGAACATTGATAAATAAATATTTATGTGAACATGTGATTTCAGTTCTCTTGAATAAATATTGAGGAGTGGAATAATTGAGTCCTATGGTAAATACTTGTTTTACTCTCTAAAATATTGCCAAACGGTTTTCCAAAGTGGCTATACCATTTTCCATTCCCCCCAGTATTGTGTTTTCCCACATTATTGCCAATATTTGTTGTCATCAGTGTTTTGAACCTTGGCCTAATTCTAGTGGGTCCGTAGTGGTATTTCATGATTTAGTTTGAATTTACCTAATCATTAATAATATCCTTTGTCATTCCTGTTTGTCTTTTGGTGGAAGAAATCTTTATCCCATTACGTTTAACAGTTTTGTGGAGGTGTAATTTACACACCATGAAATCCAGTCATTTAAAGTGTTTTGAGTTCGCCTGTGTTAAACATGCGTTCGTAATTATTTTGGCTGAATAGTTTTCTATTATATGTATATACCACATTTGTTCATTCACCACTTGATGGAAAATTTGGATTGTTCCCACTTCTTTGGCTATTACAAATAATGCTGCTGTGAGCGTTCACTTTCAACTCTTTGAGTGGACATTGGTTTTTTCATTTGTCTTGGTAAGTACCTGCAAGTAGAATTGCCAAGTTATATGCATGTATCTGTATGTGCTGTCCCACCCCAAGAAGCGTCAGAGGCTCACTCACTGTTTTCCTCCTCGCCAGATCATTGTGTTCCGTTTCCACTGTTGCGATGATTGTCTGTTGCTTACTGCAACCAGTATCTCAGATCAACCTCAGGCCAGCTGCAGTGTTGGCCTTCCCTGGCCGCCACCAAGATTTGATGTTTCCAGCAATATCCCTGAACCTGAGTTTTTCCCACCTTTTGCTCTCAATCAGTTTAGCCCCTTCCAGCAAGGAGGCTGCAGATCTCACATCCTGCCCCACTCCGGTAGAACTACAGTGCCACAGAACTTAGGAGGTTGTGGGCAGTTATGTGTGGCGTGGAAGGATAGGGAAACTGCTCTGGGCTAAAATGCCAGATTCCCACAGTTTTTACTTGGAGGTTCAGTAGGTTTTCTTGAGTTTCTCATTTTTCAACATGCCTTTGGTCATTTTCCAGAGTTCTGAAGTGATTGTTTGAACAGTTCTATTAAGTTTTGGGGGAGAAAATATGCCATACTCCTTACCCAGTTATTCCCAAAGTCTAGTGGGGCTCATTTTTTTTTTTCAAAGATTTTATTTATTTGAGAGAATGAGAAAGCATGAGATGGGGGAGCGCTAAGGGGAGAAGCAAACTCCCCACTGGGCATAGAGACCCATATGGGACTCGATCCCGGAACTCCAGGATCATGACCCGAGTTGCAGTCGCTTAACCAACTGAGCCACCCAGGTGCCCAGGCTCCTCATTTTTAAAATTGTTGTGAATAATCCTATTACCGAGTTGTAGAAGCTGTTTATATGTTCTCCATACAAATACTTTGTCAGATAAGTGACGTGCAAATACTTGGAGTCTATGGCTTGCCTTTTCATTTTCTTAACAGTGTCTTTGAAGGAACAGAGGTTTTTCAATTTTGATGAAATCTGGTTTAATTTTTTTTCTCTTTTCCTCTTCATGCTTTTACTCCTATCTAAGAAAGTCTTGCCAGATACAAAGTCACAAAGATTTTCTCTATCACTTTTACATTTACATCTGTGATACAACACGAGCCGAATTTTTGTATATTACATGAAGGTAAGTATTGGGGTTTATGTTTATCCATATGACTCTCCTTGTCCCAGATCATTTGTGGAAATGACTGTCTTTTCCCTACGGAATTAATTTGGTGTCTTTGTTGAAAATCAAATAGCTTTATATGTGTAGGTTTGTTTCTGGGCTCATTTTTGTTTCATTGACCTATATGTCTGTAATGATGCCAATATTACACTGTCTTGATTACTGCAGATTTGTGGTAAGTTTTGAAATTCTTTCAGTTTTGAAAGATTTTTCTGGGCCTAAATTTTCTCAATAGTCCTTTTGTTTGTTTGTTTTTGTTTTATTTTCTTTAAATACGTTAAAGATATGCCCCATTGTCTTCTGTCTTACATACTGTCAGGCAAGAAGTTTGCCATCATACTTTTTAAAAAAATTTTTAATTCACATGCCATAAAATCTTTTTGAAGCGTACAATTCATTGTTTCTAGAATGTTCACAAGGCTGTGCAGTCCTCACTGTCTAATTTTAGAACATTTACATCACTCCATAAAGAAACCCTGTACCCATCAGTAGTCCTGCACCGTTCTCCCCATCTCCCTTGCTCTTGGTAATAACTAATGTACTTTGTCTCTCTTTGGATCTGCCTATTCTGGACATGTAATTAAAAGGAATCCTACAATATGTGTCCTTTGGTGTCGGTTTCTTTCACTTAGTGTAATAATCTCAAGGTTCATCCATGCTGTACCTCATATTGGCCCTTCATTTTTTTCACTGGCTGAACACTATCCCATTCTGTGGATACATCTCATTTTTTTGATGGACATTTGGGTTGTTAACACTTTCGGCTCTCTTGAATAATGCTACTGTGTGTATTTGTGCACAAGTCTTTCTTTGAACATGCTTCAGTTACCTTGGGCACATACCTAGTATTAGAATTGCTGGGTCATATGGATGGCAACTTGGTGTTTAACATCATGGAAACTGACAAACTTTTTCCAAAGTGGCTGCACCATTTTACACTTGTACCGCCAGTGTGTAAAGGTTTTAATTTCCCCACATCCTCACCTGACATTTGGTATTGTCTTTTTTAACATAGCCATCCTAGTGGCTATGAAGTGGTATTTCATCGTGGCTTTGATTTGCATTTCCGTCATCTTTTCATGTGCGTGTTGGCCATTTGTCTATCTTTGAAGAAATGTTGGTTCAGATTCTTTCCCCACTTTATTTTATTTTTTTTTTTAATGTTTTGTTTATTTATTTGACAGAGACAACAAGTAGGCAGAGAGGCAGGCAGAGAGAGGAAGGGAAGCAGGCTCCCAGGAATCTGGGATCATGACCTGAGCTGAAGGCAGAGGCTTTAACCCACTGAGCCACTCAGGCGCCCCTAAATTATTTTGTGACAGAATTTTAAGAATTGTTTTAAACAATTTATTCCAGAGAGAGAGTGCGCTTATGCACGTGTGCATGGGAGCAGGGAGGGGAGGGGGCAGAGGGAAAGGGAGGGAGGGGGAGAGAAGCAGAATCCCCGCTAAGCACAGAGCCTGACCTTGGGGCCTGATCTCATGACCCTGGAGATCATGACCTGAGCGGAAGCTAAGAGTCAGATGCTCAACCTGCTGAGCCATCCAGACGCTCCTTAAGAATTCTTTTAATATGTTCTGGACTCTAGACTTTTGTCATAATATCATTTGCAAATATTTTCTCCCATGCTACGCATTGTCTTTTCACTGTTTTTGATAGGGACCTTTGCAACACAGAAGGTTTTCATTGAAGTCCAGTTTATCCAAATTTTTTTCTTTAACTGCTTGTGCTTCAGGTGTCCTCTAAGAAACCATCACCTCATTATCCAAAGTCATGAAGATTTACACCTGTGTTTTCTTCTGAGAGTTTTATGATGTTAGCCCTTGCATTAGGTCTTTGATCCATTTGGAATTCATTTTTGTATAAATTATGAGGTGTAGGGGTCCGACTTCATTCCTTTACATGTTGTTCTAGTTGTTCCAGCACCATTTGTTGAAAAGACTGTTCTTTCCCCCATTAACGTATCTTGCTCCGTTGTTGAAAATTAATTGACTATAAATGTATGGATTTATTTCACAACTCTTGGTTTTCTTTCATTGATCCATGTCTATCCTTATGCCAGTACCAAACTATAATCTTGATAACTATACATTTGTAATATGTTGTAGAACGGCTTAGAAATGGAAATTTTTCATGTCACTTGAACTAAAAAAAAAAAAGGGAATGCCAGTTTGTAAAATATTAGGGTAGTTTTACATTTTTGCATAAAATAAGTGATGGTGTCATACGAATGATGGGAAAGTTCTTGACTGGGCTTTTTTCCCTTATTTGAATTGACCATAATCTTGGCTTTACAATAGCTTTACACATACCCTACTTAGCCCTTTCCCTTGTATAGTGGGGTGAAAACTCAAACCATGTTGATGGTTTCTGTTTAAGTATTTGAATTGTTAGCCAACTGTCAAGTTAGTATATAGCTTTCCAGAAACCCTTCTTTGGGATGGTTCTGAAAGTAAGTATGTAAGTACTCACACAGTCAAAGGAAAGGTAGTATTAACCTCAAATCCCATTGTAGATAGATAATCACCCTTAGTATCTGGTAACTGTACTTTTGCTGATCAATCTGTGTAAACATAGTTTTACATGCATGGTGTCACACCAAATACTGTCTTTCAGCCTCTGCATTCAACAGTATATCATAAATGTTTTTGTCATTAAATATAAATCTTACGTATTTGCTGATAACAGAACTACTGAAATATTTATGATTTCATTTACAGTGCTATTGTTGAAATTTTAAGCTGTTTGTGTGTTACACTCGACATAGGATTTCAAGTTTCTCTGGACAAAACTGAATTTTCTCACTTTTTCCATCTTTGCTATTCTGATAAGTATAAAACCAGTTTTTGTTACATTTCTTTAATTTGACTATAGTTGAATATCTTTTCACTAGTGTCCTGGCCATTTGTATTTCCTTGCAACTTATTCATTTATGGCCATTGCCTATTTGGTTTTTTCCCTTAATGGTTTAAGATACTTTTAATACACACTTCAAATGTGTTTTTCAGTATGTCATTTCACTTTGAGTCTTATTTATGATAGTGTTCTTTTCCTGTTTTTTTTTTGTTTTGCTTTTTTCAACATGTTTACCTTTTTATAAAAATGATCACATTTATCAATTTTTACCTTTGTTTTTCTCTTTTGTGATCATATTTAAAAGGATTTTACCCATCTTAAGTTTACATAGATACTTGCTTGTATTTTCTCCTGGTACTTTTTTTTTTTTTTTTCAAGATTTTATTTGTTTGACAGAAGGACAGAGCACATAAGCAGAGGGAGCTACAGGCAGAGGGAGAAGCAGGCTCCCCACTGAGCAAGGAGCCCAGTGTGGGACTCGATCCCAGGACCTAGGGATCATGATGCTCAGCTAACTGAGCCGCCCGGGCATTCTTCTCCTGGTATTTCTATATAAAATTTATTTTTGGCACATTTAAATATATAATCCACCTATTATTACTTTTAAAAATTATAGAACTTTTCCTTTGGCACAATATATTTGAGTATATGTCTTAGTAGGTAGATTTTGCTTTATTTTTGGAAGATCACCTTCTTGAGCTTTTAAAGTCCCATTATGCCGGTGCTGGAATAAGAATGAATGGTGAGATCCAGTATTTATATATAATATTTATGCTCTTAATATCCTGACTCTGCATAAATGTCACTTACTCAGATAGCCTGTCTCTGACTACCCTGTTTTTATAGAGTACTCTGATTACTCTACCGAAGACCACATTCACTGTTCTGTATCCTCGTCCCTGTTTAATTTTCTTCATAGCACTTAGCACTATCTGACCTCATCATATTTGGTTATTATTTCTCCCACTGGAATGTGGATTCCATGAAAGCAGGGATCTTTTTCTGTTTTGTTCATTGCTATATCCCCAGAACCTAGAACTGATTCTGGTGCATAATAGCTACTCAATATTTTTAAGTCCGTGACTATTTTAAAGTGTATCATTGTAATTTTTTGATGTGTTAACTTCTGTTGGGATATATAAATCTATTTTAGTTAAGCTAGTCACATCAGCCTTTTGATCTTGTTCAAGGTTTTGTGTTACGATACTATGCTAATAAAAGTGATCCCTTATATTTAGAGCGTTCTTTGAGCACCAGCCATTGTACTCAGCACAACTCTTGCATTTAATCCTCACAACAACCCTATCAGAAAGGGATTTGCATCCTCATCTTCACAGATGAGAAAACTTGAGGCTAAATGATTTGCACACACACACCCCCCCCACTGCCAACAAACCAGTGGTAGACAACTGAACTTGAAATTCTGAATCTGAGTATAGGATTCCTGGCTCCAGAAATTCCTTAAGTATACCAGCAGTTTATAAAGGCAAAGCTCACTGATCTGCCCTCATCCCCACGTTCCCTATTTTCCTTACCCTGCTTTATTTTTTTTCCTAGAACAAGTATCTGACAAATTGTTATTGTCCCTCTTTCTCCTTCCAGAATGTAAATGCTGCAATGTCAGATTAGTCCGTACCTGGCATATAGTTGGCTCTCAGTAAGCTAAGTAATAAAACTAACATACTTGAAGTGTGACAAGAAAGCAAATCTAGTGTAAGGAATATTACCTTTTTACATTGGAGTTTATGAAACAAGCAGAGATTGAAGGATATTGATGGGAGGAATGGAGGGTAGGACTGTTAGAAAAACTCAAATATGATGGCTTGTTGAGTGTTTGGACTTAAAAGGAGTAGGTTTGGGTGGATGGGGCATTGGAAGGGCTTCCTTTTTCTTGTACTCCTCTAAGATTTGAATTTTTATCATATACTACATCATTTTAAGTAATAAAAGCATTTTGGGATTTCCAATTTCTGGTAATGGCTGACTACTAAAAATAATAAAATGTTGATTTTAAAAAAGCCAAAGAAATGAAAAAATGGAAACTCCCAGGTCAGTTTTTGGATGAAAGTCTATAACCAAGGAGGGAAATGGAACACTGGAACTACAAAGCTACAAGAGTTGTGACCTGGAAAAGAGGGCTGTGTTGGTGCTCTTGGAGCATCTGAGGGGAAAAAAAAAAAAAATAGGCAATTTTCCTGGGAGTTTGGTGCAGATTTGCTTTCCTGAATATTAGTTTCTGGAGTACGCATGGTTGGATGGGCCAACATTCACAGAGTCTGAACTTGACAGAAGCACCACAGTCTGGACAAAGGCTCATCCCAAGCCTTTAATGGTGTTTCAAGGTTAATAAGCAGCAAGCAATAGAGATCCTTGCGAGTTATGCAAACAACCTGAATGTGAATAAGAATCCATAGAAATTAGAGATTACATAGACTGGTTACTATAACTGTCATTTTTAAAAGTTTATTGAGATGTAATTTACGTAAAGTAAAACTCACACTTTTTAGTGTGCCATTGTATGAATTTTGGTAAATGTGTGTGTTCACATACCCATCAACACAAAATAGAAATCAGTTTATTACCACCCCGAAAAGTACCCTGTGCTCCCCTTCCTCCCCCAGCTCAAGCCTCTGGCAACTACTAGTCTATTTTCTTCCTATAGTTTTGTGTTTTAAACAATGGCCTATAAATGAAATCACACATGGTGTGTAGTAGATACTGAGCCCACTTCTTTCAGCTGAATCACTTGAGATTTCATCCCTGTTGTATGTATCACTATTTCGCTGCTTTTAATTGCTGAGCAGTAATCCGTTGTCAGTGTACGATGTTCTGTTCATCCATTTACTAGTTGAAGGAGATTTGGGTTGTTTGCAATTTCTACTGTTGACAAATAAAGCTGCTGTTACCATTCACCTATGGGTTTTTGTGTGTGAACAGATTTCATTTCTCTTGGGTGCCTTTCTAGGAGTGGGATTGCTGGGGCTTATGATAATTCCATGTCTATAGGAAACTGCCGGTTTTTGAAGCAGCAGTACCATTTTGCATTCCCACCATAATGTATGGAAATTCCAGAGGGGGTTCACAGCCTTACTGGAACTCCAGGGAGGTGGAGGTGATGATTACAGTTTTGCTGTGCTTTTTTTATTTTTGTTACACTGGGTGTATGGTTTATCTCATTGTTTTTTATTTCTATTTCCCTAATAAGAGATGATAATGGGTTATTTTTTCACATTCTTGTCTATGTTTAAAAGGGAAGTGTTAAACTCATACTTTTTTTAAAAACTGGTTTTTTTAGTTACTGAGTCTTGAGAATTCTTTTTATATTCTAAACAAATCATTTATCAAAAATTTGACTTGCAAATATTTTCTCCCAGTTCTATGGCTTGTCTTTTTATTTTTAAATATCTTAAAACGAGTAGACATTTTATATTTTGATAGTAGTCCAGTTTTTTTGTTTTTTTTTTTTTTTCTTTTACAGATCATGGTTTTGGTGAATCTAAGAAATCTTGGCTAACTCAGAGTAACAAAGATTTTCTTCTATCTCTTCTAGAACAGATGTGAGCAAACTTTTTCCATAAAGAGCTAGATAGTAATTATTTTAGGCTTTGGAGGCCATGGAGTCTGTGTTGTAGCATGAAAGCAGCCGTGAACAATGCGTGCATGAATGGGTGATGCAGTAAAACTTGACTTACAGCAACAGATAACAGGTCAGATTTGGCCCATGAGCCTTAGTTTGCTGACCAGTGTTCTAGAAGATTTAGATGTTATTTAGTCTAATCCATCTCCAATTTTTAATGTGCCACGTATGGGTTGAGGTTATCTTTATACTTTGTCAAAATCCATTATCCCTACATGGGTAGGTTTATTTCTGGATTGTCTGTTCTCTCTGTTTCTGCTCTTCTCTAACACTACGTGCTGGTTACTGCTTTGTAGTAAGTCCTGAGGTTGGGTAGTGCAAGGCCTCCCAACTCCCTGTGCCCCCCCCCATTTTAGTTTTTCTAGTTTCTTTGCTATTTCATACAAATATTAGAATCATCCTGTCAGTTACACAAAAAGTCTTCCTGCTGTTTTCATTGAGATTGCATTGAATCTGTACATCATTTGTTAACATCTTTAATAGTATTGACTTTTCTAGCAACTAAACACAGTATCTTAGTTCAGTTTATTAAGATGTCTTCAGTAATTTATAGTTTTCAGCATACAGATCTTGCATTATTTTGAGAGATTTATACCTAAGTATTTCATGTTCTTTAATGTTACCAAAAATGACACTCCTAAAAGTTTAATTTCCAGTTGTTTACTGCTGTTATGTAAAAACAATTTTTGTACATTGACTCTGTATCTTGTGATCTTAAACTCTACTAGCTTTTTTGTATATTCTTTGTCATTTTCTGTATACACATACTATCCAAAAATAGAAAATACTTATTTCTTCCTTTCTAACCTGTGTGTCTTACTTCCTGATTTTTTATTGTTTGCTCTTCTCTCCCTTCCTCCTCCCTTCTTTGCTTTTCTTGTATTACTTTGGCCAGGATCTCCAGTATTATTTGAATGGAAGCCCTAAAAGCTGAGAACCTTGCTTGTTCTTGAATTTAAAGGAAAAGTATTCAGCCTTTCACTATTAAGTTTATGTTCGCTGTAGGGTTTTTATAGATACCCTTTATGATAATGGGGAAGTTGCCTTCTGTTTCAGTTTCCCAAGAGGATTTATCAAGAATGTATATTGAATTTTGTCAAATGCTTTTTATCTATTGAAATGATCATATGGGTTTTCTTTTTTAAATCTATTTATGTAATGAATTTCATTGATTTTTGGATGTTAAAACCACACTTTTTATATATTTCTGGATTTGATTCACTAGTGTTTAAGTAAGGATTTGTTTGCATCCAAATTCATGAAGGATATTGGTCTGTAGTTTTCTTGCAGTATCTTTGGTTGTGGTTTCCGGTAGTGGAGGGCTCATTAAGAGTTGGGAAGTGGGGGGTGCCTGGGTGGCTCAGTGGGTTAAAGCCTCTGCCTTCAGCTCAGGCCATGATCCCAGGACCCTGGGATTGAGCCTTAACATTGGGCTCTCTGCTCGGCAGGGAGCCTGCTTCCTCCTCTCTCTCTCTGTCTCTCTCTCTCTCTCTCCCTCCCCTCTCTGCCTGCCTCTCTGCCTACTTGTGATCTCTATCTGTCAAATAAATAAAATCTTTTTTTAAAAAAGCTGGGAAGTGGTCCTTCCTCTTTTATTTCCTGAAAGACTGTATAAAAGGCTATAAATTGTCCTCTATGCCCTGCTTTAGCTGTAGCCAACAACTTGTGATATGTTGGTTGAAAAGAATAGTGAAAACAAAATTGGCTTAAAGATTGAGGGTATATCGTAGTTGGGGGTATAAATAAAATTTATTAAGTTAGATAAATTTAATCACATTAGGGACAACGGCTTGTCCCCAAGGCAGGTAGAGTCCCTGGGTGAAAATAGTTTTTCCAAATCAAGCTGGAAAGTCTCTGGGGAGAACACACTGACTGTTGCCACAAAGATAGTGTCAGGATTTGTTCCCACTTCTAATGAGCTTATAATGTCTGTACTCTAGTAATTACAGCAGAAGCATTTTATTGACTTGAGATTAGGTTCCTGTATGTATGTATTTTTTAGTTTTTGTATTTGCAGGCTCCCTGCTGAGCAGGGAGCCCGATGGAGGGCTTGATCCCAGGACCCTGGGATCATGACCAGAGCTGAAGGCAGACTGAATTACTGAGCCACCCAGTTGGCACTCAGCCACCCAGGCACTCCAAGGTTCCTGTTTTTAAAAGACTGGAGGTTGGGGTTAACATGAGAAAAATGAAAATGCCAGAAGGGACCTGAGGTTTATAAAAAGTAACAACTTCATTTTTTCATCAGTGGGTTCAGGTCGGGGAATGAAAAGAATCTGGCAGTCCGTTAGATTTAGAGCAGTAGCTATGGGCAGAGAAAAACACGAATTTTGCCTTTTCTTACGTCACAAGGAAGGTGGGATAAGGAGAGTACTCAAACAGAATAGATACGAGCATTCTGTGAAACCATTAGGTGATTGCTAGAGGGCACCAAAGTACAGTAGTAAGTATGATTTGCAGTAAAGCCAAAAAAAAAAAAAAACAAACCTGAGATACCAGAAGATTCATCTTGTTCAGTCATGCTAGGTGGAAGTTGTCTGCTTTGTGTCCTCCTCGGTTGGGTCTGAGGGTCTTAAGTTAGCAGAGTTCATCTGAAGATAAGCTGCTGCTTGAGGATTTTTGAGATTCAAGAGCTCAAGATCTCTTGGAAAGACCTACTTCATCAGGATTCAAAGGTACTTTTTCTCTGATAATAGATCACTTTTTTTTTTTTTTGAAGATTATATTTATTTGAGGGAGCATGAGCAGGGGGAGCAGCAGGCAGAGAGAGGGAGAAGCAGGCTCCCCACGGAGCAGGGAGCCAAAGTGGGCTGCATCTCAGGACCCTGGGATCACGACCTGAGCCACCTAGGTGCTGTTACATCATTATGTAAAATTTCTATTAGGATTTTTCAGGTTTTGTTCTTTTAGCCAGTATTTAGAAAACTAAAAGGAACTCTTGAGATTTTAAGTGAATTAAAATTTTTTTCTTAAAGATTTTATTTATTTTTCAGCGACAGAGGGAGAGCGAGCGAGCACAGGCAGACAGAGGCAGAGGGAGAAGCAGGCTCCCCGCCGAGCAAGGAGCCCGATGTGGGACTCGATCCCAGGACGCTGGGATCATGACCTGAGCCGAAGGCAGCTGCTTAACCAACTGAGCCACCCAGGCGTCCCATTAAGTGAATTAAAATTTGAAGTACTAAACAATTCATTTCATTCTATTCTCAATCCTTCTATAAGATAAGCAAATTACAGGGTACTGGCAGCAGTTCCAGGGTATCCAAAGGACATTTATTTTTTTAAGAGGATTTCATTTATTTATTTTAGAGAGGTAGGGGAGGAACAGAGGAAGAAAGACAAGCAGACACCGTGCGGAGTGTAGAGTCCAATGTGTGGGGCTTGATCCCAGGACCCCGATATCATGACCTAAGTCAAAATCAAGAATGGGTCGCTCGTGACTGAGCCACCCTGGTGTCCCAGGACATGTAGTTCTAAAAGGCACACTGGAAGTGTGCTCACCTCGCTCACCTTACACACACGATCTCTCCAAAATCTCTAAAAAAATAAATTCCCGCTAGCTACATACAGTGTAATAACTGGTTTCAGGTATAGAATTTAGCGATTCATCACTTACATTCAACACCCAATGCTCAACACAACAAGTGCCCTGTTTTTGCCTGTTCCCCATCTTGCCCATCCCCCTCCCCCACCCCCACCCGTTTGGCAGCCATCAGTTTGTTTCTGCAATGAAGAGTCTTATTTCTTGGTTTGTCTCCCCACCGCCACCTGTGTTCTTCTGTTTTGTTTCTTAAATTCCACAAATAAGTCACATAGTATTTGTCATTCTCTGACATTTCACTTAACATAATACTCTAGTTCTATCCACATCGTTGCAAATGGCAGTACTCCGCATATATATATATATATATACCACATCTAATTTACACATCAGGTGAGGGACACCTGGGCTGTTTTCATAGTGTGACTGTTGCAGACAATGCTGCTGTAAACATCAGGGTGCAGGTACCCCTTTGAATCTTTTTTTTTTTTTTTTCCTTAAGATTTTACTTATTTGACAGAGATCACCACAAGTAGGCAGAGGGGCACACGGAGAGAGGGGGAAAGCAGGCTCCCCGCCAAGCAGCCTGACGCAGGGCTGCCACCCCAGGACCCTGAGGTTGTGACTTGAGCTGAAGGCAGACGCCTAACCCACTGAGCCACCCAGGTGCCCCTGTATTTTTTTTTTCTAATCCCTTGTGTAAATACCTTGTAGTGCAATTGCTGGATTATAGTTCTATTTTAGTTTTATTTTTAACTTTTTTTTTTTTTTTTTTTTTTTTTTTACGATTTATTGGAGGGAGAAAGAGTAAGCTGGGAAAGAGGCAGAGGGAAAGAAAATCTCAAGCAGATCCCCTGCTGAGTGCAGAGCCCAATATAGGGCTCACTCTCGGGACCCCAAGACCTGAGCTGAAACCAAGAGACAGACACTCATCCAACTGAGATCATGACCTGAGCTGAAGGCAGAGGCTTAACCCACTGAGCCACCCAGGCACCCCACCCATTCACTTTTTATAAGACATTTTTATTGTTTCCAGTTTTCAGCTATTGCAAATAAAGCTGCTATAAACATTCATGTACAGATTTTTATGTGGATGTGTGTTTTCATTTCTCTAGGATAAATACTCAAGAAGTATGATTGCCAAGTCTCACGGTAAGTCTGTATGTTTAACTTAATAAGGAACTGCCACACCCTTTTCCATAGTAGCTGTACCACTTTATATTCCTACCAACTGTGTATGGGAGATGTAGTTGCTCTATATCCTCACTAGCAATTGGTATTGTGGAATTTTTTTTATGCCATTCTAGTAGGTGTATAGTGGTGTATCATTATGCCTTTAATTTGCATTTTTGTAGTGGGTAATGATGTTGAATATCTTTACATGGGCTTATATACCATTAAATACCATTTACCAGTTAAATACCCTCTTTGGTGAAATGCCTAAGTCTTTTGTTCATTTTCTAATTGAATTCTTTATTTTCTTACTGTTGCATTTAGAGGTTCTTTATATATTCTGAATATAGATCTCATGTCAGAATTGTGAATTGAAAATATTTCTCCACGTCTCTGTCTTTCTCTTAACAGGGTCTTGCTCAGAACAAAAGAATCTGGTTTTGATAAAGTACAGTTTATTGGTATTTTTCTTTTATGGGTCATGATTTTGATGTCATGTCTAAGAACTCCACTTAATGCATAAGATTTTCTTCTATGTTGTTTTCTAAAAGATTTGTGGTTTCACTTTTACATGTAGGCTTGTGATCCATTTGGGGTTAAGTTTTGTATCAGCTGTTGGTCTAAGTCAGGTTTCCTATTTATATCTAGGAATGTACAGTTAACAGCATTTGTTAGGAAAAAAGCATCCTTTCTCCTTTGACTTGCCTTTGCCTTTTTGTCCACATCAGTTGTCTATATTGGGTAGGTTATTTATGGCACTTTTTTCTATTGATCTGTGTAATCCACAGGAGCACACTGCCTTGATTTTTGTAGCTATATAGTAACTGTTCGAAAATTGGGTAGTGTGACTCTACCAACTTTTTCTTTCCTTCCTTTTTTAATTTTCTGTTTTTGTATTAAGAAACAGTTTCTCTAGAACTACCAAAAACAAAAACCCTGAGATTTCATAAAGTTGCAGTAAGCCTATAATTTAGTTTGGGGATAGTTGGTGACTTCAGTTTGTTGAATTTCAAAAGTTAAACATAGTAAGTTTCTCTGTTTATTAAGGTCTTCTACAAATGTTTTTATCAGAGTTTTGCAGCTTTCTCCATATAGATCCTGTACATATTTTATTAGATTTAGACTGAAGTTTCCTGTCTTGTTAATTTTAGCCATTCTAACTGGTGTAAAGGTGGTATCTCATTGTGGTTTTGATTTGTACTGCCCTGATGGCAAGTGATGTGGAGCATTTTTTCCATATTTCTGTTGGCCATTTGTATGTCTTCTTTGGAGAAGTGTGTCTGTTCATGTTTTCTGCCCATTTCTTGACTAGATTATTTGTTTTTTGAGTGTTGAGTTTGGTAAGTTCTTTTAGATCTTGGATACCAGAGAGGGAGCCAGACCATGAGAGACTCTTGGCTCTGGGAAACAAACTGAGGGTTGTGGGAAGAGGTGGGGAGATGGGGTAACTGGGTGATGGGCATTAAGGAGGGCACATGATAATGACGCACACCGGGTGTTAAATGCAACACATTAAATGTTCAACAACATTGAACACTATGCCAAAAACTAATGATGTACTGTATGTTGGCTAACCGAATCAAAAGAAGATTTAGACTGAAGTATTTCTCTTTTAGGGGGAGCAATTATAAGCGGTTTTGTGGGTCTTAATTTCAGTTTTGATATGTTTGTTGTTGGAATACAGAAATTTAATTGATTTTTGTATGTTAATCTTCTATCTTGGGACCCTTCAAAACTCAATTATAAGTGTTTCCTTCTATTCTGTTTCCTGGAAGAAATTGGGTAAAATTGCTGTTACTTACTCTTTTAATGTTTGGTACAATTCAGGACTAAAAGCATTTAGCCTAGAGATATCTTAACAAAAGGTTCTAAATTGTTGATTCAATTTCTTTAGTAGTTGTAAGACTATTCAAGTTATCTTTCCTTTGGGGTAAGTTTTCATAGATTGTAGCTTTTGAGGAATTTGTCAGTTCCATCTAAGTTGTTGAATTTATGTGTTTAGAGTTGTTTGTAATAGTCTCTTATTATCCTTTTACTGTCCACTGAGTCTGTAATGTCTGCTGCTATCTCCTTTCTCATTCCTGATGTTGGCAATTCTCTTCTCTTCCTTATAGGTACTAAAATGCTTTTTTATCCATAATGTCCATCTCTCTTAGTTCACGTATGTAAACTGTTTACATTTAATGTAATTATTGGTAAGTTAGGATTTAAGTCTATTTTGTTTTTCTGTTTCTTTCTTCTGTTCCTTTTGATCTTTGCTGTCTTCTGTGGGTCACCTGAACATTTTTTAGTATTTCATTTAGATTTATTTATGGTATTTTAAGTCTGTTTCTTTGTATAATTTTGATAGTGGTTACATTTACGTAAGTAACTTAATCACAGTTTACCATTATCAACATGATACCATTTCAGATAGAATCTAGAAGTATACCATTTTATAGTTGGGATTTTGTTTCCTTTTTGTGCCAAGATGCCAAGTGAACAATTGGCTCATGTCAGATTTCCCCCAAGTGACCACAGCAATATCTGATTATCCTTGATGCAGCTGGGCAACTTGGAAAGTTGTATCCATGACTTATCAATATAATAGGATATCATGAAGGAAAAGGTATTTGATCTGAAGTTGAATGCAGACTTCGACTACAAAGACCTCATGAGCATTACTGAACTGATTATGTGCTTGTGCAACTACGTGTCTCCAGCATCTGGCTCTTGCCATCGGAGAACTCATGTAAAAACAAAACAGAGCTTTTTTTAGGCTCTTTTTTTTTTTTTTAACTAAAAAGAGTTAATTCTTAAAATTCTTGAAAGGTGATTGTTGTGGGTTGAATTGTCTTTTCAAAATGTCATGTTGAAGTCTAAACCCCAGCTACCTGGGAATGCGACATTATTTGGAGATAGGGTCAAGTTAAGATGAGGTCCTACTGGATTATGGTGGACGCTAAGTCCAATGACTGATGTCTTTATCAGGAGAGGGAGATTTGGAGATGCAGGGACCCACAAGGAGGGAAGTGGGCCATGTAATGACAGCAGCAGAGATTGGAGCACTGCTGGTATAAGCCAAAGAGGGCCACATTACAGTGACCACCAGAAGCTAGCAAAAATTTTTACCTGCAGCCTTAAAGTGGGCATGGCCCTGCTACCACCTTTATTTTGGACTTCTCATCTTCAGAATTATAAGAGAATCCATGTCTTTTGGGTTGTTGTTTTTTTTTTAAGATTTTATTTATTTAGGGGTGCCTGGGTGGCTCAGTTGTTAAGTGTCTGCCTTCGACTCAGGTAACGATTCCAGAGTCCTGGGATCCAGCCCTGCATCAGGCTCTCTGCTCAGCAGAGAAGCCTGCTTTTCCCGTTCGCAATCCCCCTGCTTGTGTTCCCTCTCTTGCTGTGTCTCTCTGTAGAATAATAAATTTTAAAAATCTTAAAAAAAAATTATTTATTTATTCATTAGAGACAGAGAGGCAAAAGGAGAAGCAGATTCCCTGCTTTGCATGTGGGATTCGATCCAGGGACCCTGGGATGGTGACTTGAGCTGAAGGCAGACACTTAACTGACTAAGCCACCCAGGCACCCCAGTATCTGCAGCTTTAAGCCACCTAGTTTGTTGAATTTGTTGTGACAACCCTAGCAAACTAACAATGACCCAAGGCAAAGTCTGTTCCAAAGATGCAGGGCTGATGAGATGAGATGTCCTGAACTCATCAGCCATCAGGACCAGCCTCACTGAGTTTATCTGGTCTGTGTCCCTCCCTATAGGCTTTTCTCTTATAGATGAGTGACAGTTAAGACTGTGGACAACCAGACAGATAATGCAAAATTTCACCGAAGAACAGTCCAAACTGATCAGAATTCAAAAGTCCCAGGAAACACTGGGAAGGGAAGGTTTCAGGAACACTGAAGGGGTTTATAGATTATTTGGAGCTTGTACTCAGCTGCTGTTGTCTCAGAAAAGGCAGCCTTAAGAATATGGAGATTCAAGGAATTTGAGGTGTATACACCATTTCCAGTTCAGGGGGTCACAGTTTGGGCAGGGAATGGTCGAAACCAGATCTCCAGAGCCTCCACTTTATGTTAGGGGTTGGTTGGGGCCTCAGTGGAGGACATTTGCCAGCACAACTACACATGACAGACATGTCCTTGTAGTTTCATGATTTCCTCATAGTGCAGTGGTTTGATTCCAAGAACAGTTGCCCCAAGAGGGCAAGGCAGAAGTGCATGACTTCCTTGTGAGTTTGTCTTGACGTCACATAGAGTTACTTCCATTGTACCATATTGGTTGAGGGGGACACAAGTTCTTCTCAGGTTCACAGGGAGAAGACATAGACTCTACCACCCAATGGAAGGAATGTTAACATTACATAGTTTAAGAAAAAAAAAAAAATTGGGATGGAATATGTTGTGATATCTATCTTTGGAAAGGAGTCTACCACCTTTGTGAAAATAAAGAAATCTGATTTGGATACAAAATGATTTGAATATCAAGACTGATAAGCAAAGATTTTAATTGTAAAACTTATATTCCAATATGCTCTTTCTTTTTGGATAGAGGCTTCCTATATCCTTAGAATTTTTTCTAAGATTATCAGCATCTTTACCCTCAGTCCTTATTTTTTATGTGGTCAGTGTAATAGATGAGATCAACCAGTTCGTAGGATATGATTACAAAGAATGTAAGACAGAAAATTTTTTTTTTCCCCCTCAGAAAATACATCCTGTAGTGAAATGATGGCAGTTACCTTTCGGGACTGGCCTGAAACGAAGAGAATACTCATTCCTGATCACTTGGCTACTTGGGGAAAAAAAAAAAAATCTTACTAGAAAGAGGAGTCGCTAGCTGTTGTCAGCCTCTATTTTTTAATTTTCTGCTGCTGACTAGAGTATTGGCTATTCTGATTAGATACCCTTACTACGTACTTGACTACCCTGAGATTGTTGTCCTCATCACTAGAAAGTAGATCTGGTTTTGTAGTTCTTGTGTTCTTTCTCTGCTCTGTTCTCTCCTGAGACTGTTAACTATGAAGGTGCTTAAGGAAAGTGCAGCCAAGATAGCTCTACATTTCTTTTAATTTTTAAATTTTTTTAAAAAAGATTTTATTTATTTGACAGAGATCACAAGTAGGCAGAGAGAGAGGAGGAAACAGGCTCCCCGCTGAGCAGAGAGCCCAATGCGGGGCTCAATCCCAGGACCCTGAGACCATGACCTGAGCCGAAGGTAGAGGCTTAACCCACTGAGCCACCCAGGCGCCCCATCTCTACCTTTCTTAAGGTGATAAGACGTGAGGAAAGTGGCAAATGTGTTCCAGCAGTCAGGTCAAGACAAGGCCGTAGTTGAGTTCATCCAACCCTGTCAAACCCTGTTGTCTGTAGATCACTTTTGCCATTTCTCTCAAAATCCAGAGAAACCACAGCCAAACAGATGATAATGCTGATCGCGGTGGCAGCATTTCCCTTGTAGCACACAGTTTGCACCAAAGCAGAAAATCACTGTTTCAGATGTGATGTGAGATGGGCCATCAAGTGCATCCCTTCTTCTTCTTGAATCTCTGTCAAGATTAGATTAGTCTTGTGCTTTTGTTTGTTTGGTGGAAACTTTCAAATGTATACAAATGTAGAGAGAACAGTGTAGTGAGCTCCCATGTCCCCATCTCCTAACTTCAGCAGTTACCAACTCACGGCCAACAGACACTCTTGAAAAATAACAACTACAACAGTATTATCATATATTTGAAAATCAGAAAAATTCTGGAGCTTGTTGAAACATGCTAAGGGTATGGCATTGGAGAGAATGAAGCAAAGATCTATGTATGTGGCATATAACATGAGAAGGGAAAAGAGTTCCAACCTCTGAAGTCTTGGAGAAGGTTCTAGTTTGGCAGGTTTTCTTTGACATGAAGAGCTAGACCCTGTCTTTCTGTCCTAATAAATCCCCTCCTTTTTTGGGTAACACTGGGTTGAGTTAGACTTTAGTGATTGCACTTGGACATGTCACAACTAATGGTACTGCTCTCTGGATAGCTTGTGTAACTCCTTCTCTTCATACTCTGATTTCTCACACCATTCAACTTAGTAACAGTAATAAAACTAATAGCTACCATTTATTGAATGCCTGTCATATACCAGACACTCTTACTGAGTGCTTTACATTTAATCCTTATAACAACCTAGCAAAAACAGTTACTTCCCTGTGTTGTAGATTAAGAAATGAAGATTTACATGGATTAGGTTCCCTGTGTTCTCGTTGTGCCTAGAAAGCTAGTAAAAGTCTGTAGCATCAAACTGTGAGTTCATCAGGCTGTTCCTCACCTTCCCAGGCACAGAACTAGACTCCTTCATTGCAGGTAGGGTTGGCCATGTGATTGGGTTCTACCTTCGAAATGCGAATAGAAGAGATGTGCCCTGTTTCTGGAATGGGTCCATAAAGCTTCCCATGTGCTGTCCTCCATGCTCTCTCTGTGTCTGCTTTTTGGTTTATGGTGCCTGGGTGACCTTGGCAGCCACACATCGAAGATGGCAAAAACTGACAGCCTGGGTCCCTGAGTGTGTTTAGCAGAGCCCCCACCTCCCACCGATCTGAAACCTTCTTGAACTGTTTCTAGGAATGGTAAATTTCTATTGTATTTAAGCCATTGTGCATTTGGGGGTCCTTTAAGCACAGCAGCTCGCCTTCCTTAATTTTTATGTATTGTTTCAATTATCCTTCACTAACAGACCACCCCAACATTTAGTAGCGTAAAAGCACAGCTTTATTAAACTCCCTGTCCTGAGATTCGGAAATGCAGGCTGTCGCCTAGACTTGCTCACGGGGCTCCGGCCAGCAGCTGAGGCAGCTGGCTGCTGGCCGGCCCACGTGTCTCTGGCAGCTTTGCCTGAGATTATTCACATGGCAATGGAAGGCTTCCTAGCTGCAAGGGAGGACAAGCTACGATCTGCAAGCCCCTTGCAGGCTCCTGCTTGCATGTGTTTGCCGGTGTATCATTTCGTGACCCGCTGCAAGTCACCTAGGGAGAGGGAAATGTGGTTTATTGGAGAGCATTTGCCCTAAGAATCTGCCATACATATCATAGTAATAGTGCACAAGTTGGGCAAATCGTCCAGATACCTGTAACACCCTGGTCACTCACTTGATTATCTAGTCCACTGTGAGGCTGTTTCCATACTGAATCAAGTTCTGATATCACTGTTGGTTAGAATAAAAATCATACTGATTTTGTTTCACAATTACACTTCGGGCCTGTTTATAAATACGAAATATTTACTGATACATGATAGATGTAGTTGAGTAGAATTGGCATTTAAATAAATGAGTCTTAATCATTTGTTTAAACCACTGTAGTGACGACGTTTTAGCTTACGGTCCAAATTAAGGGGGCCCATTGTACCTGAGGTTTAATGGGTCACTGTCTCCTCATCTCTCTCCCTCTGGAGCCTCTTACCTCTGCTCCTCTCTGGATTACTCTACTGGGTCCTCCGTAACAGCAGCTTGGTGTGTGTGGGTGAACACACCAACTGGAGCCAGACCGCCTATGCTGGAAGGTCTGCCATCTCACTCTGTGATCTCTGGGCGAGTTACTTTCATCTCTCCATAGCTCAGTTTCCTTGACTTCATAGGGTTACTGTGAGGAGTGGGGGGTGGGGGGAAGGAGTATATATAAGTGATTAGAACAGGGTCTGACATATTGTGAGACCCAAAGAAGGGCGTCTCACAATTCCAGTAAACTCTTGGCATCCTTGACCTCTTTCCTTCAGTGATGTTCAGTGATGGTAGGCCCTGGAGTCTTCTGCTGGGGAAGGACCGTGAGGGGAAGACTATAAGTGCTGCTTACTTAATATCTTTTTGTCTTTCAGAAACAAAAGAAATCAAGGGGCACCTGGGTGGCTCAGTTGGTTGAGCAACTGCCTTCGGCTCGGGTCATGATCCTGGAGTCCTGGGATCGAGTCCCACATCGGGCTCCCTGCTCGGCGGGGAGTCTGCTCTTCCTCTGACCTCTCCACTCTCACACTCTCTCTCTCTCTCAAATAAATAAATAAAATTAAAAAAAAGAAAAGAAATCAAAAGGGGCAAAAATTGTCCTGAAAAACGTTTCCACATTTAGAAGAAATACATTCTACTCTATTCTGTTTTTGGTTCCCTTCCTTCTGTAGAGATGATTGTTTCACAAAGTCCAGCGTTCACCTTGGATGTTGGCAGTGTGCCAGCATCCTCCTCCCAGCTTCACACACCCATCACTCTGCACCTCACCCTGGCCAAGCCCTGCTTCGCGTGAGAGCCTCTCTGTCTCATCTGTGCTGCAGGCCCTGGTCCAGCTCACCTCAGGAGTCTACAGTTCTCAGTCACCACCTCTCTCTCTAACCTATCTCTCCCTCCCAATTAACACTTATTTAACTGGTCTTACTTCAGATGAAGTAACCCTCCCTAGATTCCATATCCCCTTTGATTTGAGCACTGTCCAGTCTTCTCTCTTTCATATATTTCTTGAAAGATACCCTTAATCCAGTTACTTCTCGCCCCATTCCAGTCTGGCTTCCCTGCTGTCAGCTTACCAAGATGGCTGTTACCAAGGTGACCTTTAACCTCCATGTCACAAAATCCATGGGCATTTTTCAGAACTAATCTCACTTTGACCTTACAGAAACATTCCGTGTTGACTGATATCCTTATTGAAACCATTTTATTGGCCATCAGCTCTCTGCTATTTTGTGGATGGTAAAGTCTTGTGTCTCTGACCCAGGAGTCTCATGTGGCATGCCAGCATCCGTGAAACAGTCTAATTGGTTAACTTGTAAATAGGGTAAAATCAAAGACCAGACACAGCCATTGTATTCTTACCATCCCCCAGAATGCCTGGGATAAAGTCTGGTATTCAGTATTTATCTGTGAGAGGGAGGAGAATTGGAGGGAGCGAGGGAAAAAAGGGATGGATGGATGGATGAGCTTTCTCAGCTCTGCTTAAGATGTTGCAGGGATCAAACACTTTCAAAAGAGCCAGATGTGTTCTGGAATATTTCTGGGGTTGCGAGGGAGATGGCTGAGCAGGAGGAGCTAATGTAAAAAGTAAGAACCCTGGGGTGGGCAGAGGCTTGGGTTCTGTGGATCTCTTGGATGGGCTGTGAGGGTAAGGGAATTAGGAAGTGAGAAAGGGAAGTGGGGCAACAGCAAAGGCAGATTTGGTCAACCTTAGGTTCTGCCCGAAGGCCTGGTGGCCATCTCCGAAGTTCAGCTCTGAAGCTGCTGGTACCAGAATGCTTCAGGTAGGAAAGTTTCCTGTGAGGACAGCCTGTTCGTTCCTCTTTGACACTTGGCACTTTTTGAAACAACACGAGCAGTGTTTTTGCACAATGATTAAACTTGGTTCAAGACAGTTAAAAGAGTGAAGGAAAGAATAAGAATGTTGTAACTACTAAAATTTATTGGATTGGAGGCTGAATAATGTGTATAAAGGCAAATGGTCTTTAGGGTGACAGTGGGATTCTTAGGGATGGCAAGAGTCATAAGAATTATCTAGGATTTGACTGGATCAAGCACTCTCAACCAGGAGGATATCACCCCTAAGAGGGTGAAAATTGGTTCATGTGGGACCAAAAAGAACTTGGGTATTCAATGGTGTGTGCCCAGGGGGCCACAAAGAGAAATATAGTATAACTGTGGTATTAGAATTTCATGGTGGGAAGAGGGATTAGGGGGAAAAAAATGTCTAAAAAGTCTCCTTGAAGGGGCAATGATGAACAAAAGTTGAGAAACACTGGACTAGATGATTCAAATGGAAGAATATTGTTGATCACCAGTGGTTCCTCCTGAGAAAATGAATTAGAAATAAGTGCATTATCTTGATGGAAGGAAAAAGACCTTACACATTGCCTAGGAATGTGGGGAATAGAAAATCAAACCCACTGGGAAATACGAAAACAGCAGTGGGCGGCCGGTATATTCCCCACAGCTGCTCACTAGATGATGAGCTGCTGCCACCATAGACATCAGTGGCCAGGACGCCGGGCTGATGGCCTGAGACACACTGGGCTGGTTCCCGGACAAGGTGATAGGAGTGGCCAAAGCTGGGTGCAAGTCAGGAGTCAGGAGTTAAGTCAGGAGTTCACCGATTCGATTTGGTTTATTCCCTTCTCTACCTCCCCTGCTACTCTCCTTCCTCTCCTCTCAAGACTCCCATCATTCATTTCTTCAACAAGCTGGGGGATCAGTGGCAATGTTAACGAGCGAAAGTAAAGAATGCTAGAAACAGAACCACGCGCTGACATCAAAGAAATGACCTTCAGACTTATGACTCTAGTGGGCAAGGCCAGAGAAGACACTCAAATCATAATGTAAACAGGCTTTTGGCCTCCCTAATCCATGTTTCCAGATATGATAGGGATATGGGGTCCTTGAACAAAGTAAAAAAGACAGTGTCAAGTATAAGGAATGGTTCTGATCCCATAGGTGTTAAGCCTTGGAAATGGCTTCTGGCCCTAGGCTGCTTAAAAGTCAAGAGCTTGCAATCGGTCTGAATATGGAGATACTGTTTTCAAGGGGCTCTGAGGGACGGGAAGGATGGCCCAGCAGAGGCCCCTCTTTTCTCTTGCCTTATCCCTGGTGCTCATTAAGGCCATAGGAAAAGGTTCTGATCAGATAATAAGAGTTACTGCTTCTGGAGCCCATCCTACTTGTCAGGCACTGTCTTGAGTGCTTTTCTTAAATTAATTTACTCCTCTAACCTGACGCCCCTCTGAGGGGAGTACTAGTATTACAATAGGAAGCCCAAGCACAGAAAAGCTAAGTTGCTTGTCCAGGGTCACACAACTCCTGATAGCTCTGAAATGTGAACCTAAATCCTCACCACCCAGAGACTTGCTGTACTGTTCTTCACGGAGCCGTGGGGCCGACTCTCTGCCTTCCAATGTCTTTGGACACAAGGGTGAATGGGCTTAAAATGAACTTGCTTTTAACATTATGTACTTGGTATGGGGTCTTAAAGAACAATGTCACCAGGCCCCCAGCACCTCTGGATCGTTGGGAGCCACCGGCACAATGGATTAATTACTTGCTGGACACATGCTGCCCTCTTGTGATGAAAACCATCCAAAGAGGATCTTCTCTAGCTCTCTGGAATGCCCCCACTTACTTCCTTTGGCCCAGATCTGTGGTTGGGGGATGGAGGATGAGTGGCCAATGAGGAATTTGTTGGCTCTATAGAGTCAGACTCATGTCACCGAAACTCCTCCAGGATCTTCCTAGCCTTGTGACGCTCGGTGAGGTTTGAAAATGTGACTCCAGAGTCTTATAACTCTTAGCACCAGGGACACTGAAGAGATCCTATCTGTGTTCTTAGGGTGAGCGTTTAAGTTGCCCTAGTGGCTTGGGACCAGATTTATCAGACTTAGCAGGAAGAAGGTCAGTTGCAGAATGAACTGAAGGGCACAAAGTATCCGAAGGAAAACAGAACCAGACAGGCCTGTGTTCTAGCTGTGCTCTACCCGTAATACACTGAGCGACCTTAGGCAAGTCCCTTTTGCTCCAACACCAGTCTCTAGGGTGGTAGAGTGAGAGAATTGATCTGAGCTCAGATTCTCAGGTGTTGCCAGGTGTGGCTTTCTACATTTGCCAAAATCCCTTTCCTGAAGGGTTTTGCTCCCTCCGCCCACCACGCACACATTTTTATACACATCTTGATTAGGACGAAGACCTACACCCGTAGTCATGGGTTCTCAGTTTCCTTCATTCATGAAGTAATTCCTATTTTGTAGGATTGTTGGGAAGAGGTGGTTTCCATTTGAGTCAGTATAGGTCTGTTTGGCAAAGCAAGGACACGTATGCACATACATAATATTTTCTTTAAGGAAAACTGATTTTGAAGATAGTGATACCTACACTAATGAATTATTATCTTGCACAGTATCAGTTTCAAACAGATGATTCGTGGATGATTCATTCTTCCCGGAAGTTGTAGTGGTCATCGGTGCCAGTCTGTAGCTATAATCTGTAGGGTGGGGGGAACAGAGGCAGTGCCTAAACACTGTTGAGGGTCGGGGTCCAGGACAGGGTCATAGGAGACATTGCTGGCTTCACATTACATTGTCCTGTAACTTTCATCTGCTTCTAAATCATTTGGTACACCTCTAGACTTTATGCGCTGACATAAGTTGAAAAAGAAAATTTCATAGCAAGAAACTTTGACTTAATAATCCTGCTCCAAAAAAATAGTCCTAAAGAATTTTCTACTTCCACAGAAACGTTGTATGAAATAATTACCACCACAACCAATCTGGAAGACTGGATTTCTAATATTTGGTGCATAATTAAGCAAACCAACAGAATACAGAGGATCCTTATAAAGCCTATGTAACAATATGGAAAGTGAACCCGAGGACATCGTGGTAGATGAAATGAGTTAATTACAAAACAAAACCACAAACACGAATACGTGTGATTCTACTTAATGAGGTACTTAGAGTAGTTAAAATCCTAGAGACAGAAAGGGTGGTTGCCAAGGGCTGGGGAGGGAGGGAGAATGGGGAGTTCCTTAATGAACCTAGAGTTTTAGGGTTCTAAGAAAATTCTGGAGCTGGATGGTGGTGTTGGTGGCACAACATTATGGATATATTTAATATTGTTGAGCTGTATACTTAAACATAGTTAAGATGGTAAATTTTTTGTGTATTTAACCACAATAAAAAAAAGTTGGGGAAAATGTCACAAAGTAGGCAGAACATGGGAAGATGACACGTAAAAATTAAAGTAACTTAGTATTGTGTCATTTATAAGCATTATTTTTAAACATTTCCTTTAATATTGTGATTACTGCTTTTATAACCAAAGCACTGGCAGAAAAAGTCAAGGAAAAAAGTTGAGATCTTTTGATATTTTGTTATTTAAAAAAAAAAACCCCAAAACAAAAAACCACCCACGTAGTCATGAGAAAAACTTGCCTAACATCCTTGCACTTGCTTTATCATTTACTATTGCTTAAAAAATTTCTTGTTACAGATCATTGGGGGCCCATAACCTTTTCAGTGTTAAGTGCCTGGAAAAGTTTTAAGCTCCTCTTGCGTGCAGTCAGTTGCGTTTTAAGGCTGAGAAAATAGGGCAGGGATGGCCCCGGGGACACAGCGGTGCTGCTACAAGCACATCTCTATGGAAACGCGACCTCCGCCACCTCACCAGCAAATTCCATTTTCATTAACATCACCCTTTCTGGACCTAATGATGACGGTTTTGCCTTTCAGCTCCAGGGCGAGGGTCTTTTTTTTTTTTTTTTTTTTTTTTTTTTTTTTTTTTCCCTGTAAGGGAAAATTAGTTCCCGGAAATAGACGTGGCACACCTGGAAGTGGACCAAAAGATCCTTGAGCCCCTTGCATCCAGTGGGGGAGCAGAGGGGGGCACCCGGCGGAGGCTCGTGGGCTCCTGCTCTGTTCTATGGCCGACGACGCGGCATCGCGTCCCTCTGTTGGGTGAGTCCCACTGCAGCGGTAGGGCTCGTGGGTGACAATGATGAAGGCTGACGGCTGTGCCTTTTGCTGGCAAAGCTAGACTGTTCCAAGCTGCTTGAAGTGGAATATTCTTGGACCTGAGTTTGAGAACTTCGGGCCCATAGGTGACCTTGTCAGGAAGTTCCTAAGCCTTGGAGCTGAGAAGAGAACCACCTGGCTGTTCCCCGTGAGCGGAAATGAGCAGCGTTGGTTTCGCCGTGGCTAGCGACCTGTCCTGAGTGGCAACCCCGCTTTCCAGCATCTGTTGTGTCTGATGCTTACCGTTGCCCTGGGGGGTGGGGGGACATCCCTAGGAGGCCCAGCTTTCAAGACACAGATTGAGATTCCGAGCCTTAGCACCTGGCCCAAAGCCACCTGATGACCCCACGTTGTTGTTGTTTTTTATTTTGTTTGGGTAGGTTCCAAATCAGCCCAGACATGCCGTGCTTGCTGGTCTGAAATAGAGGAGCTGTCGTTTTCTTTCCCAAAACCAACCAGGGTGTCCTGTGGAAAGAAATAGTCCTATCCTACGTTGTGGAATTTTTTTTTTTTTTCCAACTTTCAGTGGTCTTCTTGATGAGGAAAAGTCTCCCCCTCTCTGCACAGAAGCTCACCAGTGAATGATGGAGAGACTTTCCAATAAATTTGGAAGAAACAAACTCTGTTGTTCACCATCTAGAAGACCAGAAGTATTTCCAAACAGAACTTAAGCCGATACTGCACAGATTTTAATATCCTTAGAGGCAGCAGTTTTAACCTTGATAATCTGTAAAAGCAGTACACTTGGTAGTTTCTAAGTAAACTTCGGTCTCCCAAAAGTTTAGCCTTAGTGGTTTAATGAAGTCTGAATCTGTCCACTGAGAAGTGTAGTTCTTTTACTGAGGAAGTCTGAAGTCTGCCTAAGCAGCCCTAGCCTTCAGCTCACCACGTTCATTCCAGACCTATTGCCTAGAGTCTCTGGTAGGGAGAGAGTTGCTGCCTCAGGGGGTGACTCTTAGGTGAATACTCAGATCTGGGGTGAGGGGAAGATTGGCTCAGAGCTACCAAAGCGGCCCCTTAGGGGAACAGACACCATGTGGCTGAATGACTGTGCAGGATTTTCAGAGCTAACTTCCTCAATTGCCATTTTCTGACAGGGGCTGCTGCCCAAAACCAGACTGGACCTCTGAGAACTCAAAGGTACTGTTGGAAGGCTCCCCCCGTCCCTTTCCCTCTCATGTTTGGTCCTTATTGGCTTGCTGCCTCTTGCCACGGTGGGTGACAGGTTCACTCAGCTGTGAACTGCCACAGAAGGTAGTGGACATTGAGCCTGGCCACCAGGGCCTACCACGGCATGGTGGTGAGGACTGTGGAATTTGGCCCGAGCAGCATATCCTGGCCCCAGCCACCCCTGACTGAGTCTGCTCCTCTGAGAAGCCAACTGTATGGGTTCAGAGGTCAGGTAGAAGAAAAGGCCTCAGTTGCGTCCTTGGCTTTATTTGATCCCTTAGTAGGTGGAGAGGCCTGCAAAGGACCATAATGATGACAGCTCTGGCCTTCCTTCAGCAGGCTCCGCACAGCACCCCACACCAGGGTGCCACCAGCACAGTGAGTATCTCTGAAGGGAGTCAAGGCATGGAGGTCAGGGATCCTACCGTGCTTCTCAGGCAAAATTTCCTTTAGAAATTAGAAAATTCTAATTAGAAATGTTTTCAGTACTTTATTAAATGACTTGGCAAAAGAAGTTATCTGGTAATATCACCACCCTCTCCCCCATGTAACATCCAGCACGTGCCTGCCATGATGGTCCATGTGACAGGGTCTCCTAGCTGGGTTCTCAGCAATTCCCTCAGCCTTAAGTTCACTCATCCTCACAACTGCTCTGCAGCAGGGAGAGAGACACTTCCCTTCCTCAGGAGGGCAAGAGACAGAGAAGCTTCTGTTTGGACCCCAGGGCCACAAAGACAAGCCAGGCCTTACTCCTTTTGGAGGATGGGCACGGGTTCTTCCTCCTGGTGCAGAGCACTTGGGCCCACCCTTATCAGCCTTCCTAAGGAGGTCAGCCTGGCATGAGAAAGCCCCAAGCAGAAACTCAGCATCACGAAGACCCCACCCTTTCTCTTAGACCTGCTAAGAGAGCACCCCATGATCTCTGTCAACAGATACTGAGACCCAAGGACTAAATCAGAAGCCTACAAGGAGCCTTTGACAAAACCTTGGATGCATCATATCCCGACCCTGTGTGTATGTCCGTTAATCTGTAGCTGTGAAAGGTGGGCAGGCCGTCAACCCGTGGGGAGGTACTGAGGAGGAAGAGAAGGTTCCAGGTTAAAAAAAAAAAAAAAATTGTTTGTTGAGCACCTTTTCTGCCAGAAGCTTGGCACTAACTCTCTACCATGTCCTCAACTCTTCCATGGGGACAGCATGACTAACTCTCTTCCCTGGTCCTGAGGGCCAGTTCTGAGCTCAGTCTTACTCCTCTCATGTCCGATAAAAATATCCTGGATATGCATCATGTCTCTTCGTGGCGTAGTTACAGTCACTTAAACGACTCAGCAAGCGCATTCGTGCCCTGCAAAACTGTAACAGCTGCTCAGGGAGGCTCCTTCCTGGGGTGTGGGCCCCACACGTGGAAGCGGCCTCTCAGAAGCAGATGATCCGCTTCTCGTCTTCAAAGACTTTGGCCTCCTCTGGCTTTATCAAATTTCCGTTTAGGCTGTTGGAGAAAAACAAACAACATAAGTAAAATGGTAGGAACTTGTGTGGGCCTCGCCGGTATGTGTTCCTGACACATTCCTGTTCTTCATGTGGCCCTGAAGTTAAGGGACGTGCTCTGTTCAGACTCTTGTGTGGCAATATTACTCCTTTCCAGCTATTGTCACTCTCTGAACTGGCTCTCACTAAGGTCACCAATAGCCTTTAGGAACCCGAACTTAATGACATCTCTCAGGCCTGGTCATCTTCTCCTGCACAGGCGTTTGGCTGTCTTGCCCTTGGCCTCTGTGAAACTCCACGCTCACTTGACTTGATGTTAGGCTCTCTGGCTTTCTCCTGTGTCTGCCACTGCGTCTCAGTCTCCCCTCCCCTGTTCTCCTGCATGTGGCCTCTAAATACTGGCTTTCCTTCAGGCTGGGGGAAGGGCCTATCACCGCCCCCCGGCGACCTCATCCCTACCTCAGTGGGCTTGCAGCCCAGACCTCTCCTGTGTGCCTCCACCTACTGAACACCTTCACTTCAATGCCTCCCAGGCACCGCAAGGGGGCCACGCCGGCCCAGGGCCCCTGGCTCAGTGTTGAACCACTCTTCGTCCAGCTGTGTAAGCCAGTGACCTGGGGATCAGCCTTGACCCCTTCCTTCCTCCTCATCTTCGTACTCGGTCTATCCCAGAGTTGTGTCTTACTCTCTAAACATCCCCAGCATGCCTCCCTGAAACTTCTCCATATCTTTACTCCCACCATGGTGGTCTGAGCTCCACCATCGCTTTTCTGGATCACGGCAGTACCGTCTGGCCTCTTCCTATCCGTTTTCCTGGAGGAGCCAGAGTGGTCTTTTTATAAAGCAAATATGATCATATCCCCCCTCTGCCTCAAACCCCCCTAGGACTTTCCATTGCTTTTAGGATAAAGACCAGAATATATAATATGACCCACAGATCTCTTATGGTCTAGTATGCCCCAAGTCCTCTGCCTCCCGTTGTCTTTTCTATACTCTCTGAACCCCAGGAGCACAACGACATCTTGCTGTTCTTCAAGGATACTGTGCTCCTCCTCCCTGCCTCACAGCCTTTGCATATGCTGTTCCTCTCCCTGCAACACTCTCCCCTCCCCACAGCTGACTGACTCCTACTCATTCTTCCTGGCTTAGCTTCAATGCCACTTCCTTAGGGAGAAGTGCCCTGAAACCTCATCTGTGTTCGGTTCCCTTCTTAGCTCTCTCCTGTACAGCACTCGTAATGAATTGCTTGAATGATGTACTATGCATCTCGCTCACTAGGGGTAAAGCCATGGATGAAGGCAGGTCTGTTGGGGTCACCCCTGGATGGTGCTAGCACCGTGCCTGGCACTCCAGCCCTGTTAGTCAGCAAATGAAGATGCAACACTAAGACCTACGGACACAGCAGTGACCATGGATTGTGTGGTTTTTTGTTGTTAAGAAACAACCCGCAGGCCCCAAGTGTTGTCACTGAGGTAAAGGCCCCAGGTCAGTAAACCGAACTCACTACCTAATCAAACTGCAGTTCCGCCGCCCCAGGAATACAGCCTTTAGCCAGGCAACCTGACCAGGAAACTTCCTGAGCCCTTTCTGCTCCTTAGGAGTGCAACCTGGCCTACACAGTGCATTTCTGGCTAGTAAATGCCCCCTTTTGAATGCTTTCTTTGCCTTTCCAAAACCTTTCTCTTGTTGGGCTCAGCAGAGCTCTGCTTGCTAGACAGCATGCTGCCTGATTTGTGAATTATATAAATAAAACCCATCAGACCTTCCAATTTACGCGGCTGAATTTTGTTTCACAGCTGTGGTGGTGGCCCTGGGGTCCACAGCAAGCTCCTGAGGGCCCTGCAGGGACGGCGAGAATCACAGGCACTGTGTCCCGCGAGCCCTTCCACGTTCCTGTCTTTCTTGCCCTTGCCCGGTGCCACTGCCGGTGAGTCCTCTTGGTTTCTCCTCCCCTTTTTGCCTTCGAGATACCAACCTAATTGGCTTTCCAGTCCAAGGTGACGGGGGTTGGGGGTGCGCTCAGGGAGCACCCATCCTTAGCCCTGGGTTCAGCCCACCAGTCCACGCTGGAATCCCTTCCCAGTTCCCACCCGCAGTCCTCATTTACTGGGCTTTTGCTGCTTAAGTCCATTCCCCATTTCCAGTCCACGCAGGGAACTGCCTGTGCTGGGCACGGCCTTCTCTCTGCCAGTCCGGAGAAGCACCCTGTGGTTGGTTACCGCTGGTGTGTTAAAGTGTGCATGTTTGTCTTGTTTTGTATACCCAAGGCTTAGCTAAGAGGATCCCTAAATTCTGAAGAGTCAAACATGCCGTCTTCCAGCACACCTGCTCATTTAAGTCTAAAACCCGTGGTGCTGGGAGCTGGGAATATCTGCAGAAACGGCAAAACTGTACTAAAAACACCCTAGCAGTACACCAGCCACAACGGGGAGCATTCCCAGTAGACAAAGTCATTTGAGAAGCGCCATGGAAAGCCCCGGTTCCCAAAGCAAACAGGGTGCGTGTTTACATGGGCAAGCAGAAACTCCAGAAGGTTTCAAAATTTCGAACTAGTGTCATTAAGAATGAATTAAAAGATTTAACAAAAGCTTCCCGAAAATTAAAGGTATAAGAGGGACCTAAAGGAAGTCAGAAGAAACGCCTTTTGCCGCCTTTGTCCTCTGAGGACTCATGCTGCTAATTCTCTGTCTGCATTGACATTCCTCCTCTGAAAATACCACCAGAAACAAAACTGGCAAGGCATGGGCCTTACAGGTACCACCCCCCATACTGGCCCCTCTGAGTTAACGGAAGAGGAATTTTTTGGTAAACTGTTGGCGCCGGGTGGCTCAGTCAGTTAAGCATCTGCCTTCACTGGCTTGGGTCTCGATCTGGGATTGGTGGCAGGGTTGAGGGCATGTCCTGGGATTGTGCTCTGCTCAATGGGAGCCTGCTTGTCCTGCTCCCTCCGCTAGTGCTCATTCTCCCTCTCTTTCAAATAATAGCTTAAAAAAACAAATAGCTAACAGGAACCTCCAGCAGATAGCAGAGCCTGCACAGGGGACCCTGGAAAAACTGGCAGAAGCCAGCAAAGGGTGAAAATGCTTATCAGAATCGCTTCTGAAGGTGCCTGCAGTGCCCAGTAGAGAAGGGAAAAGAAAACCGTATGTTGCCCTTTTCTTCCCAAATCCAAACCCATCATTCACTGATGCCCTCTCTCCCAGGGGGTAGCTGTCACCCTCTTCCTTGTCTCATTTTGCGTAACCAGGCTTGGCTTTCTGCTGGCCTGGGACGTGCAAGTTATTCTTTTGGCTGTCTGTGGGAGGGACTCTGGACTTGGGGAAGGCAATATCCTTCGTACCCTCTTTTGGGATCCCATCTTAACACCCAATAACCCAAGGGTTATTCAATACTGCCAGAAATCTCTGAAGTTCAACTATGTACCCAGAGGGAAAGAAATGAATTGGCGATAATGTAGCTGGGATAGGTGGGCTGATCGAGGATGTCATTAAAGTTATAGCCCAATTTGAGAAATTGGGAGCAACTATCCTTACCTTACCTTCCCCCTCACCCCAAAAATGAAAGTCCGTTCTAGGCACAACTCAAAATTCACCTATTCATTTACCTATTCTGAAACTTGCCTCATTTATCTCAAAGACTTGGGAAACCCCAGTCCTTCTTGGAGGAACTTACATTCTTTCTCTGTCCCTTGAAGTTATACGTTCATCATGTCTTTGAAATGTAAACACAGCCCACAATCACCTGAGACAGAGGGGGGAAAAGAGGCTTTTTTATAGTACAGACTGCTAAAAAGGGCTCTTGGGCTCAAAGTCCAGTGCAGCCTCCTTAAGCTTGATTCCAGGGACAAATAAAAGTCTTATTCTAAAAATCCACAAATATTAGTAACCATAGGGTCTTTGCCTCTGTATTTTTTTTTAAGATTTTATTTATTTATTTGACAGAGATGACAAGTAGGCAGAGAGGCAGGCAGAGAGAGAGGGGGAAGCAGGCTCCCCGCTGAGCAGAGAGCCCCATGTGGGGCTCGATCCCAGGATGCTGGAATCATTCATTACCTGAGCCGAAGGCAGAGGCTTTAACCCACTGAGCCACCCAGGCGCCCCCTGTGTATTTTTAAGATTTTAATTGAGAGAGAGGGAACACAGATGGAGAGGGAGAAGCAGGCTCCCTGCTGAGCAGAGAACCTGATAGATGTTAGGCTCCATCCCAGGACCCCAAGATCGTGATCTGAGCTGAAGGCAGATGCTTAACCAACCGCCTCTGTGTGTTTGTATGTATGTGTGTATGTCATAAATGTGAGATATTGTTTCTGGGTGGTATTACTAAAATCAATTTGTAAAAGAGCTCTAGTGAATTGGTTTTGTAGGGGCTAAGGGCAGGTTGCTCCACTGTGGCTTACTGATTATTTTAAATAAAATAGTATTTAAGAGACAACCTGTACAAGAAGGACCCTCAGACCCCCCTCTGTCCCCCTGAAAGCAGAAGAAAAATCTCCCATGTGAAAGGCACCCTTCCTGTGCCAGGGAGGTACAGACATTGTTATCACCAGACATAGGAAATTTAGAGCCAAGAAAAATGTATAGACAATACTTGTTAATGTCTACTAATTTAGTATCACACCCCAAATTCTGCCTAGAATTCCTTACGAATTGGAGCTCCCAAAGTTAAATTTTCTTTGTCCTGTCAATTCCTCATGAATTTACTCCTTGCCTCTAAAAACTGCCTGCCTGGGTCGTCTCTTTAGGTCTCAAGCTTTGTGTTCTTTTCCTCTGGTTAATCTGTTTTATGTAAATGTAGCTCTTAGTCCCACTGGAAGAAACTAAAGGGTAGAGGAAGAATTTTTCCTTCCCTCTGGCTGGTGTGGTTGGTGAATACTCATTCTCGGGGCCAGCTGCTCACCCTGGGGCTGTTGTCGCACAGAGATCTGGGACAGCTGACACACACACAGCCAGCAGAAGGTAAGGTTTCTGACCACACCAGCCTCCCAGCTTCTCTGTCTTCAGGGTCTGGTGGAATGAGTGGTAAGACTCTTACTCTAAATTCAGTTAGCAGGAGAAAATACTGTAGAACTAGTTCCTTGCGCTGAGCAACTTTTGGGAAAAATTGGTAGAGTACTCTTGGGTGACTGATCATTTCCTCCCAGAGATGGTCACGGTTTTCTTTCATCTGTATCTTTTGTGTTGAGGGTCACAGGAAGGAATTCTCCCAGGACAGAATGCAGGCTTCAGTCCTATAAGCCTACTGTGTAGCTGGCCTCATGGACTGGTGAGGTCATGGTTCTCTTCAAACCAGGGTCTCTTTAGACAAACTTTGCTGTAGGTTAATATGCACATGAGGTAAAGGCTGTTGCTAAAGAAACATCTTGGAAGCCCAAGCTGCAAAATTGGTGGTCATGCGTCAACAACAGTGCTTGTCATCTAACTCAAAGACCCCCAGTCAGGATACCCTGGTCATGGAATGGGTTAGATTGATGCTCAGTCCCCCGCCAGCCTCAAGAAAATGTCCATGCACCAGGGTGTGCGATAAACACTACACAGTCCCCAAACTCAAGGCATAGCCCTTCTAGGTATTGGTTTGGCCCCCAGAGACCCAAGGCTTAGGCAGGGCTGTTAATGTGAATATAAAATTCTTCCTTTCGTCTAGTTCTGTGTCCTAAGAGCTTGGCTTTGTGACCCATGGGCATATTTTCGCTGGTCTCTGCCACTTGGAAGAGCACACTTACTGGGGAGCATCTTGGTGGCCCGTCTAATAGGCAGGGGACCCGAGATACACAGTTACAAGCAGCGTGCTCTGTCTGGCCATGCCAGCTTTCAGGGAAGTTTGTCATAAGAGGTCCCAGCCCATAAGGGAGAGACCTCTGTTGCTCCTTAGTGCTGGAGAAATCTCATTCCAGTAGCACCTGCCTCATGTCACAGATCAGCAGGTCTGTACTAGACGCATCCCAGGCATCCTCTGGAAGACCAGAGGCACAGAGAATGGTCCAGAGACCATTCTCATGGCCTGTACAAGAGGGTGGTTGCTTTCCCAGACTATTCCTGGGAGTAGGTTTTTGGATCACGGGGGCTGCATCATCTATGCTTTCTCTAGGGACACCTCTTAAGTCTTGGATTAAGCCATTAAAAGGCTTATGACTTTGAGTCATGGTTGAAATTAATAGGATCCATTTGTTTGATGGCCAGACATTAGATCCTTTAAATTGGCTACTTGAAAGAGAAAAATTACTGGGGCACCTGGGTGGCTCAGTGGGTTAAAGCCTCTGTCTTTGGCTCAGGACATGATCCCAGGGTCCTGGGATCGAGCCCCACATCGGGCTCTCTGCTCAGCAGGGAGCCTGCTTTCTCCTCTCTCTCTCTCTCTGCCTGTCTCTCTGCCTACTTGTGATCTCTGTCAAATAAATAAAATCTTTAAAAAAAAAAGAAATAACTTATGAAGAGCTCTCAGTTGTCTTATTGGTATAATGCCTACTCTTAGGGATTCCCTTGACAAGGTAAAAGAACAAACATTAGACTTAAGATAAATGTCTACATCCCATGGAAATTCCCCTTCTTAAAATCCAGCCCAACCTCTAGGTTCAAAGTATATAGGCTACTCTTATAAATGCTTGAAGCCAGAAAGTGAATTTAATAGAAGCACCCAGGACAAACAGGATGGCTTGGTTTACCGTAATCAACCTCTGTCAGCCTCAGCCATTTCTATATGCTCACCTTTGCCAGGTGTATCCTGGACCACACCCCCTCCTGCCAAAAATTCATGTCCCCCAAACAACTGCAAATCTTTTATAAAGCCCTTTTCCCTCCATTTTCAGAAGATCCTACCAAGCTTAGAGAAACATTAAAAAGATTGGACTATTCACAACCTCCCCTTCACAGGAAAGAGATAACGGATGAAATTTCTCCTAGGCCCTCCTCAGTGATCAGAGGAAGCCTGATGCTGAGGGGCTAATAGAAAGGGAAGACTTTTGTTAAAAAGCTTTATACAGACTGTACAAAAGATAAAATTCCCCTTGATACAAAGAAGCAAATTTAGTTAAAAAGGTAAGCCAGTCCCTTGATATTCAGGCTGGAATCCAGTTCTTTGGAGGAATTAAGTAAAAAATCTACTTATCTTTACCAATCTCCAAACCTCAGCCATTCCTCTCAAAATATTTGTGGATATTATCAAAGGTCAGTATATTGGAACAAAATTGCCCTGCACTTGAGGGGAAAAAAAGGTCTTTTTTTTCCCCCAGAGCAATCAAGCATTTTATTCAATTATAACAAACACTCACTTATTCTCTCCTTGAATGTCATATTTAAGCAGAAATAATATTCAGGCCTATATTGAAAATACTCCCCTACTAATTTCCAGAACATTATTCACCATTTAGGACCCAAACCACTGAGATTTAAAATCATGTTTGGCAATGTACCACAGGGCACTAAATAAATAAGCCTCCACCCACATTACTCTGAATTTCTGAATATCTTGTCCCGTGTTCCATTACCCGGCAGAACAACTGAGCTTCCTGGAAGCATTTGAACAATAGCTAGATATGTACCCAGAAACCCAGCACCCTCCATGTTTCCAAAAGCAAAGAGGTTACCTGTGCAAGTCAGAATCTAATGCCCGTTAAGTGGTGACGGCTTTGCCAGTAAATAAGAATGTGCTCTTCCATGGCTAGGAAGGAAGACTGCCACAGCCGATAGGTCAAAAAAAGGTCAATTTTAAGTCACAACTACCCCAAAACTCTTAGAAAAAAAAACTTTTTGCATTCTTTGTCCCTTTAAATCATAAATCTGATCATGTCTTTGAAATATGAACAGAGCCCACCATTGCCTGAGGCTGAAGGAAAAATGGGAGGGGAAGAGACCTTTTTAAAATATAACCCAGTAACAGCTCTTGGGCCCACTGGAGCATCTCTGATAATAGGCAGATATGCTCCAAATCGCCACCCTGGACAAAATTTTATACTTTCCTTGTACATTTTCTACCCCCTTCTTCTCTAGGACCTAGGTAAGAACCATTCTTTGAAATGCAAACTTGAGAGGGAAATTTTTCATTAGAAAAAGAGAAAGGGGGGCACCTGGGTAGCTCAGTGGGGTTAAGCCTCTGCCTTCGGCTCAGTTCATGATTTCAGGGTCCTGGGATCAAGCCCCACATCAGGCTCT